>NC_056039.1:17782229-18082229 GCF_004379255.2 Salvia splendens
AAATGGGATATGGAGTAGATGATGATACAGAATTGCAGACATAATCAGTTAAGTGCGAGGGAGGTTTGGTGGCTCTGCCAGTTCTGGTGGTTTGAGGATGTATAGAGTCAGTACTGTGTGATGGAGAAGGATTGGATGATGCAGAGGCTGGTTCATTTAGTGAGGCAGAAAGATCATATGATGAGGCTGAATTATTTGGTGCGGAAGAATTATTCAGTGAGGCAGAAGAGTTATTTTGTGGAGCTGAGGGAAAAAGAGAAGGAGTCAGATGAGAGAAAGGAAAAATCTCTTCATGAAAGACCACATTTCTTGTTATGAGTTCTTGCATGGAGTCAAGATTTAGAACCCTATAGCCTTTGTATCCTGAGGGATAGCCCATAAAAACACATCTAGAAGCCCTCGGGGCAAATTTATCTCTGTCTCTGTGGAGAGTAGAGGCAAAGCATAAACAACCAAAGGCTCTCATGTGAGTATAGGAAGGTGGTTTGGTGAAGAGGATATGGAAGGGAGTGGCATTGTTTGGAAGTACAGAGGAGGGGAGTCGATTAATAATGTAGGAGGCAGCAAGAACACAATCCCCCCAGAAAGTGATAGGTAAATGGGATTGACAGAGAAGGCTTCTAGCCACATTTAGTAAATGCTGATGTTTCCTTTCCACTCTAGCGTTTTGCTGTGGAGTTTCTACACATGAATGGTGAGTTAAGGTGCCAAAAGATGTGTATAAAGATGGTAAGTTGAACTCGGGTCCATTGTCAGACCGTATGATTTTGATCTTTTTAGAAAACTGAGTGGATATAGAATGAAAGATCTGAGTAAGTATGGATCTGACATCATACTTATGTTGCATAAGAAAAGTCCACACAAACCTACTTTTATCATCAACAATGGTTAGAAAATAGGCATATCCTTGTGTGGTCCATGGGGAAAAAGGACCCCAAATATCACAATGGATTAGATCAAATATTTCAGAGGCAACAGAATCAGATTTAGGAGAAGGTAGATGATGTTTCTTCGCTAAAAGGCATATCTCACATATAGAATGAGTGAGTGTGGAAAAAGAAAGAACATCATTCATGGATTTCAGTTTATTGAAAGACAAGTGACCAAGCCTTGTATGCCATAGGTCAATAGCAACAACAGAATTTATACAAGGGATAGGATCTGATGAACCTGAAGTGTTGGCAGTGGAAACATCAAGAGCATACAGATTACCAAATCTGCTACCCCTCTCAATCACAGTACCCAAAGAAGCTCCCTGAATAAGTATGGAATCATGAGTGAAGGAGACAGAGCAAGATATAGAGGATGTAAGGGAACTGATGGAAATGAGGTTAAAAGAGAAAGATGGAACACAGAGAACAGATTGCAAATATATTGTGGGGGTAAGGTGTATGGATCCCATATGAGTAACCTGAGCTTTGGCACCATTAGGTAGATTCACAAAAGCATCAGATACTGGGGAGGAAGTAGTGAATAGAGTGATATCACAACAAACGTGATGTGTAGCACCAGTATCAAGTAACCACAAAGAAGATGGGAAAGATGAAGCAGCAACAAAAGGTGAGTAAAGAGTGGTACCAGTGAAAGGAGTGGACTGAGATGGATTGAATGGAGGACTGGGCTGAGGAGATGGAGAAGATGGTGATGAAGTTGATGTAGACGTGGCAGCAAGTTGACTTTGCAAAAGAGAAATTAACTGATGTAGTTGATCAGATGAAGACAAATGTCATCCGAGGTGATGAAGTGGCAACAATCTTCTCACCACCTTCATATACAGAATCTTCAACATAGTTCACCACTTTAGAGTTAGGAAAATCCTTCTGATAAGGTTTGCCTCTTCCCCTGCCATAACTTTGAGGAAATCCATGTAGAGAGAAGCATCTATCAACGGTGTGATTGGTGCGGCCACAGTGAGAACACAACAATCTTCCTCTGCCAAAATTAGATGAGGCAGCATTCACACCATAAGGTTGTTCACTGGAGGAAACAGGAGGTGAAGCAATCGAATTTCCATCAATAGTTCTTTGTCGTTCCTCTTGAATAACCAGAGAGAAGGTCTTAGATAAAGAGGGCAGAGGCACCATTGATAAGATAGTAGATCGGATTTGAGAGTAGGATGTGTTTAAACCAATTAGAAACTGGATTGTACATTATTCTTCTTGATGAGTATGCCAACGAATGGCACTGTTGCATCTGCAATTGCCGCAAGTACACCAAGCAATCGGTTGCGAGTGTTTATACTCATCCCAAACAATTCGAAGGTTGGTGAAGTAAGTGCTAACATCAGAATGGCCTTGCACAAGAGCCATAAGTTGTTGCTTGAGTTGATATGATCTAGCTGAATCACTTTGAGAAAACCGATCGTTGAGATCGGACCAAATATCATGAGCATTATCCAAGTACATAACACTCGAGCAGATTTGAGGAGAAATGAAATTTCGCAACCATGAAACCACCATACTGTTACACCGGATCCAAGCAGAGAATAGCAAGTCATCATCGTGTGGTCGCAGCAAGGATCCATCCACAAATTGCAACTTATTCTTAGCAATCAACGCAGTGACAATAGATCTGCTCCAGTTGATGTAATTGGAGCCGGTGAGAACTTGAGAAACGAGCTGGAGGCTCGGATTATCACTAGGATGAAGATAATACGAACTGGAATGATCATCTGCGGAAACAATTGCATCTCCTCCACAATTCGCGCATTGCCACGGTTGTTCATCGTGAAAGATGAAGGGGAAAATCAAAGCAAAGGACGGAGCGGAAACGAGGAGTTTACATCTGATACCATGTTGAAGTGAAGAACATGGAACATTATACAAAAGCAAAACAGAAAAATACCAAACTAGACCAGAGAAACACAACGAGAGAAAAGAAAGAGAATTTTTATTGATTGACAACTGAAATGTACAAGCTACAAAGAAGGAGAGCTTCTGCTTTTATACTCCATAATTCGATCTCCTAAAGAGCTAAGAAGTAAAAATATCTCAGCTGAAAAGTAACTAACTTTTGCCAGCTGTGTAGTCATCTCTAACTAACTTCTCTAACTGCCATCAACGGCTCTTATTCAACGGTCTTCTTCTTCCTCACTTCTTCAGCTAGCATTTGCATCTTCAATATTTAATATTAGCACATATATCAAAAGATTCGAAAACAATAGATGGAAAGAAGAAGGTTTTCCTCAACACAAGAAAAGGAAATTAGAATAAAGAAAATAAAATCACAAAAGGTATTGTATTATGAAATCCGAAATTTGAAGCAAATTTGCAAATTATTCTGAATTTTAAAAAATACAAAAATATAGCTCGGATTTTTATGCTCCCTCCTTCCCACTCTTAGTAGAGCATTTCTAATTCGGCATGGGATTTTATGTATGTTGTTTTATAAGTAAAGTCGAGATAAAGTAAGAGGGAGAAAAAGTAATGTTTTTATATTTAGAAATGTGTCATTTAGAGAGGAACTAGTGGGACGGGGGTAGTATTATACTACCTCCGGCCCCAATTAAATGTCTCATATTTCCTTATTTGGACGGTCCCCCATAAATGTCTCATTCCATTTTTACTAATTTTAGTAAATGAATTTCACATTCTACTAACTCATTATCTTATTATAAAATTATATAAAAGTGGGGTCAACATTCTACTACAGTAACTTTTTCCACTCAATTTTTTTCACAAAATCAAGCAATTTCGTAAAATCTGCACCGGTTAAATATAGGACATTAAATGAGGACCGGAGGAAGTGGTTATAAAAATATTCGAAACTTCATAAAATGCTGACACGAACTTAAAAAATATTAATCCGTGAGCAATGGTGGTCGGAAAATTTGGAGCAAGCTTGCGTGCTCGGTATCCATTCCATCAAACGTCATTTAGAGCCGGGTGGCTTTAGCTCTAATAGTAAACACAAAAATCGAGCTGACGAGTCGGGCATGAGACCTAGAACATGATTCAGTGTCAAGTAATCCAACCTCATGTCCATATTATAAATAATGGAGCATTAGTGAACATATCAAAATGTGAAACGAAACTTATAAACGAAACATGGGTTAGTAAGGCTAATAATTATTGGGTCAAGTCAGGATGGCCCAGATCTGGTCTATCGGGCTCATTCATTTGATGCTTGTATTGTTTGGCGCTGGTTATACTACCACCAAACTCTAAATGGAACAAATGATATCTAATTCATTAAAAGTCAAACACTGCTAATTTAGTATTTGTAACACCCGTACCTTAAGTTTGAAATTAATCTTATGTAACGGAATAATTGATAAAATTATTTCGAAATGCTATGCTTCTCGATAAATGTGATATGGGAAAAATTATGGTTTGTGTGTAGTGTGAAGAGGAATGTGTTTAGGTGTTTTCTTGTTGTGAGCTATGGGAGACACGTTTAAGGTCTCGTTGAAAGGTCGATGATGAAATTGCTACTCTTTAGCAAGACGAATGAATTAAATGGAAATAAATATATGTTTTATGGATAACGACGTGCGTAAAGCGAGGAACGGTTGAATGGATATTATATTTGGAACAACACCAAATATAAATTATGTACGATTCTCATACTTTAATTTTTGGTTATGAAGAACGAGATAACAAAATTTAATTAAGGCCCGTGAATTTTTATTAACGAAGGAAAATACGAAAAATATAAAATGTATGAATCTATTTTGGTTTTTCCAAAATAAATTTGAAGACCAATTAAATACAAGATAATTTAAATCTAATCACTCTTTAAATCCATCAAGTGTTTTTTTTTTACTTGGGCTTGTAATTTATTTGATGATTTTGGCCCAATTGAAATTAAATCATGGAAGACCAAGTATGGATTTTTAATTAGCTGAGCCCAAATTAATTCTTCCCCCCCCCCCACGTCGACGGTTTCCCCTCTTCACCCCCATTCTCGGCGGTTTCTTCTTCTTCAAGGGGGAGACTCCTCTCTATTCCACCTCTCCACTTCCCTCATCAATACCTACACCCTCCTCAAACCCCTCTAACCCACTCACCACTTTCACTTGGCAAAAAAAAAAGAAGAGAGAAGAGAGAAGAAGGAGAAGCGGCGAGAAGTGCCGAGAGAGAAGGAGGAAGCTTGAGCCACCACCTTGTGTTCTTCTACCATTTTCAACCATCTTGGAGGTATAATTCTTTTCCACCCTCAAAGCATGAGACGTTTACTAGCTTTGCATACATGATATATATTCTTGTTCCATAGCTTTTCTTCCATAATCAAATTAAGTAGAAACCGACGTAGAACCAACCGAACGATCGCCGTACATAGCCGAAGCTTAGAAAGAACTTAGCTTTATGTTAATATCACGTGTTGCGAGTCTTTGCAGAGTGTTTCCGGGCGGGTTCGGAATGGTTTCGGGGGAGGAAAAACCGTCGCCGGCGATGGGCAGCGGCGGACAACCGTGCTCGATGCTCCGGGGCGGGCGACGGCTTCCGACGGCAGTAGCTTTTCCCCGTCCCCGCCGTGGCAGCGGCCCGGTGAAGCAGCAGCGGCAACGCGGCGGCGGTAGCGCGACGGCGAAGCTAGGTTGATGGCGAACCAGCGATGGCGACGACCGAGGACGTCAACTCCTCGACGACAGCGCAGAGGCGACGACCCGTCGACGGCGTCGAGCCGGAGAGAAGACGACGGCAGTGTGCCTTCGTCGTGTGATGGCGGACGACAGGAAGAAAAAAAAAAGAAAACGGGGAGAGAGAAAGAAGATGTGAGGAGAGAGAGAAGTGGGGAAGGAGATAGAGTTTTGGGCCTTGTTTTAAATCTTTTAGTTTGGGCTTTTAATTTCTTTTTGTTGGAAACTGTTGGGGCTTTCTAATTAATTTTGAGGATAAAGTGGCTAAGAAATTTAATTTCGGGTCGGTAATTGAGAGTTTAATCGGAGGAAATATTTAATTAAATCCCGGAAGACTTTTGGACGAACGAATAATTTACCTAAGTATGAAATAATACTTTCTTTCTTTTTTTTGTTCAACGGTAAATAATTACGGAAATTTAAGTATGCGCTTAAATAATTTTAGATATTATTTTCGACGTTATGGAAAATACGAGGAGCCAACGGAGGAAAGAATGAGCGTAAGCGGCCGACCGGCGTCGCACGCGACGCCTTGGGCGGCCGCCGAATAATTGAAAATGCATGAAAACCGAGAAAAATGGAATAAAAGACTTTTATTAGAGTGCATGCATTCTAAATGTTTTAGTTATTGAGATTGATGTGCACTTTAATTGTTCTTCGAAAAGGTGGTTCGCACGCTCGTTAAAGTCGGATCGAGAAGTTATAAAAGGAAATTTCTAAGCTGTTGAGGTGGGCTTTATTCTTTAACGTTTATTTTAAATCAATATGTTTACGGTGTTATAAGGATGTTTCTATAAGTATGTCATGCCGTGTTTATGTTTTGAAACTGCCTATCTGTTTGTCTACTAGAATAAAATTCTACTAGACTTTGATGGTTAACGAATTCGGGTCTAACTAGGGTCTACGCCCTACTTAGACTAGTGCACTGATGGGGATCGTGAGTCGTCCCCTGGGTCGGCCGGTCCAGTGATCGAGATTGTGGCCACAGTCTCGTTTCACATGATTGTTCAGATATGGTATATGATGGAGGATGATGTTAGTCCGCGCGGACACTGTTTTATGGAAACGAATTTGTTGTGCTTCTCGGTTCTTTTCCAAGTAAAACCCGGGATTCACACGATGATGGCTTGACATATCTTAATGATGAATGTTTTTGGGCGTGAGTTCACTGGGTGCATCAAGTACTCAGCCCCTGCATATGTCTTCCCTATGTGCAGGTTGAGCGAGGTCGGGAGGCGGAGGATGTTGAGCGATGATCCAAGAACGTATTAGGTCACTGTTCCGGTTACTATTATGTCTCCATACATAGTAGTAGCTAAACTCTCAAAATTGCTTCCGCTACTCAATGGTTTCAGAATTTCTGTTATTTCCTTTGAACTGTTGAACTCTGTTATTTCCTTTATTATCGAACTCTGTTACCTTTCATTTTGTAAACTTCGGGATTGAAACGTTAGTTAACTTAAATGGAATTTCGCCTTTGACTGTTAAGTTGTATTGCCTTGATTTGATTGTTTCCCCTTCTTTCCCGATCCTTAATTCCCCCACTGGTCACGATTCCCCATGCTTCCTATCCTTAGGAAGTGCGGCCGTGACAGAATGGTATCAGAGCCGTGTTTTTTTCCTTCCGCTCTGGACCGAGAGTCGTTTATTCAATCTAGTCTAGACTCGTTTCGCTAGACTAAAAGAGCATCTGTTTAAAACTCAACACTCCGTCTCGCCGCGCTCAACATGAAAGAAGGCAAAAGTTTGAAACGAAGCATATTAGAAGTAAAGGAATGATGAGATGACGAGACGAGGAAAACCTTGTGAAGCGCGATTAGCGTTAGATTGAAGGATAGACGAAATTGTAATAGTACCATGTTTATAAAATACGAAACATCTATCCTTAGATGATAACTTAACAAGAAAAGAACTGCTATGACTTTTTCCTTATGGAAATCGACAGGTATATGCACGGTAGCACGTATGACGTTCTCTACGCGTTTTTATCTCTTTCTACCTCGTTTATTCTTTTTCTACGATTGGTTGCTAAGGGAACTTACTTTTTGTAGATGGCGATCACGATCCACGCACCACTAAGGGGAAGGTACGTCAAGAATGGATTGCGGGCGGTGGAAATGTATCGCGAGTTCGAGAGGGACGCGAGGGCCCCTTTGATATCTTATGTCGCCGATTACTTGACCTTATGGCGGGATGCTCATGGCTGTGGAGTGATGCACTATGAGGGAATCAAGAGATTGATTGATGGACTACCGGCACCTTGGAATAGGTGGGCCGACGAGGCTTCACGGTCATACGTCTGGCATAAGCTTCCCGACTACAGCATGCAGGGAGACATGCATGGTTTTGTGAAGGTTCTCTTGGAAGCACTGGTCGATGCTCGTGATGGACCGCCACCCTATGCTCCTCCTAGGAAGGAGGCGTCCTCATCGAGCCGCAGTCCCTACAGCGGAGGTCGATACGAGAGTGAGACGCCGCAACCAAACTGCCCTAAGAGGAGAAGGCTTGGGATGCGTACCTCCGCACCTTCCGCGACGGAAGTCCTTGTGGTTGATGAGCATATCGATGACGCTACTGATGTGCGGGAGAGTGATTAGGAAGAGGAAGAAGATCCCCTTGAAGACGAGGAGGATCCCATGGAGGGTGAGGAAGACCCCGAAGAAGAGCCCCTTGCGAGAGAGGTTGAAGTTGATAGCGAGGAAAGGGCGAATTACGAGAGAGCTCCCGAGGAGTAGTGTTTCTGTTGCTGTTTTGTTAGTTTCGAATGTTTGGTTTTGACGAACTATGTAGTAGTTTCTTTTGCTGTTTGTTTTTCCTTCCCTGTTTCAAAGACTTTGTGGAAACACGTACTTGTTGGTTTTAAGATAATAAAGTTTCCCGTTGTTTTATCGTTGTGTTCGTTTTACCACGTTGTGTATGGAAAGTTGTGTTATTGCTTTGGAAAGGTTGTGTGGAGTGGTGATGGTAAAGTTGAATTTTATACTAATGCATGTGTTGAACAGAATGCCTCCCCGACGTGCCGCGGTTCACCACGAGAATGGGGCAAGCAACGAGACCCAAAGCAGTGTGGGTCCTGAAGGACCACCACCACCACCACCTCCACCACCGCCACAGCCGGAACGGAACATCGAGAAAGAGTTCTGAAAGGAACGTCCTCCCGTGTTCGATGGAATGGGAGATCCAACCAAGGCCGAGACCTGGATTCGGGCCATAGAACGCATCTTTAAGTTCTTGAGGTGCACTGACCAGGAGCGCTTATCGTGCGTGACTTATCAGCTCACCGGGTCCGCAGAATTCTGGTGGGAGACGAAGCAGCGGACAATGACGCAAGAACAGTTAGACACCCTGACGTGGGAAGACTTTAAGGAGGAACTGTATGACAAATACATTCCAAGGAGCTACCGTAAGGCAAAGGAGGCCGAGTTCTACAATTTAAAACAGGGGCGGATGACTGTGACAGAATATGACCGTGCCCTATGTGACATGTCTCGATATGCACCCGAGCAAGTAAACACCGACGAGAAGATGGCGGAGAAGTTTTGTGCCGGTCTGAGGCACGAAATCAGGATGGCGTTGGCATGCCGTGGTAGACTCTCGTATGCCGAGTCATTATCTCGTGCATTGGACGTGGAGGAAGCGATGCCACGGGAAAGGACGGTTACAGCCACTACTCCAACACCGCCGACCTCACAGCAGAATTTTCGGGATAAGAGGAAATGGGACAGGAACCGCGCACCCTTCGACAACAAGAGGTTCCAGAGTACCCCAAACTCTTCCCAGGGAAAAGGAAAACAAGCTGCTCCATTCCAAAGTGGAGATTTCCGTCAGAGAGCACCTCCTTGTGCCAAATGTCAGAAGAACCACATGGGAGAGTGCAGAGTCGGGACCAATGTGTGCTACAAGTGTGGTGGAGTCGGACACTTCGCCAAAGAGTGCCTGAGCAACAACAATACTGGAGGTGGGGGAACGCCGAACGGACCTCGAGGGAATCCTACACCACCTCCGCAGCAGCAGCAGCGTCGCCAGCCATACCCGACTCAAGCTAGGGCCTATGCCTTGGGACGCAATCAAGCAAGAGCCCCACAGGGAGAGCCAAAACAAGAAAATCTGGCAGGTATGGGAACATTACTTGACATGCCTGTTGAGGTTCTGTTTGATACGGGTGCGTCGCACTCTTTTATATCGCACTCCTGCGTGAAAGCTTTAAGACTGCCTGTTGATGAACTTGAACATAAGATGAATGTGAACTCACCGGTAGGAGGCCTTATAGAAATTTCACGATCTTGCTCGAACATAGAACTCATGGTGGGAGAACTTAGTTTAGTGGCGCACAACTTGCACGTTATGCCGATGGATAATGTGGACATTATTCTGGGGATGGACTGGCTAGCTGAAAACTATGCCACTATCCGATGCCAAGAGAGGCAAATCTCGTTACAAACCCCGGGGAAGGAGCCCTCTACCTTCCACGGAATTTCGATGAATCAACGAACTTGTGTGATATCGGCACTTCAAGCAACCACGATGATTAGAAAGGGGCGTCCGGCCTATCTGGTGTATTTACAAGGACATGACAAGAAGGAGAGGAAAGTTGAAGATACGGTGGTGGTACGTGAGTTTCCCGACGTATTTCCCGATGCGTTGCCAGGCCCTCCGCCTGACCAACAGTTGGAGTTTACTATCGATCTGGAACCAGGAGCCGCACCAGTATCAAAAACACCATATAGGATGGCACCGAAGGAGTTGGAAGAACTCAAAATCCAGCTACAAGAGCTACTGGACTTGGGTTTTATCCGACCAAGTGTATCACCGTGGGGAGCACCTGTGCTGTTTGTGAAGAAGAAAGACGGGACACTGAGAATGTGCATAGACTATCGAGAATTGAACAAGTTGACTCTCAAGAACAAGTATCCTCTGCCGAGAATAGAAGACCTGTTCGATCAACTCAGGGGAGCAGGAGTATTTTCGAAGATGGATTTAAGGTCGGGATATCATCAGTTGAGGGTACGAAGGGAGGACATACCCAAGACGGCATTCCGAACGAGGTATGGGCATTATGAGTTCGTAGTAATGCCGTTTGGACTGACAAATGCACCGGCGGCATTTATGGACTTAATGAATCGAGTATTCCATCCATACTTGGACAAGTTCGTCCTGGTATTCATAGATGATGTGCTAGTTTACTCGAAGGATGAAAAGGAACATGAGGAGCATCTAAGGATCACACTGGAAACACTCAGAACAGAGAAGTTATACGCCAAGTTCAGTAAGTGTGAATTATGGCTAAAGGAAGTGAATTTTCTGGGGCATGTTGTGACGGCCGAAGGGATTCGAGTTGACCCCGCAAAGGTGGAGGTCATACAACAGTGGAAGGCGCCAAAGACCCCAAACGAGATTCGGAGTTTCCTTGGACTGGCAGGATACTACCGAAGATTTATTGAAGGATTTTCTAAAATCGCAAGGCCAATGACTCAACAATTGAAGAAGGGGACCAAGGTCAATTGGACACCGGAGTGTGAAGCTAGCTTCCAGTTGTTGAAAGAGAAATTGACCACCGCACCTGTTCTAGCCGTGCCGGAACCGGGAGTAGACTATGTGGTTTACACTGATGCATCGAAGATTGGACTGGGGTGTGTTCTGATGCAGAATGGTAAGGTGATTGCCTACGCTTCGCGGCAGTTGAGACCACACGAGTTGAACTACCCTACTCATGACTTAGAACTAGCGGCTGTGGTGCACGCATTGAAGATTTGGAGGCACCATCTCTATGGAGTTCGGTGTGAGATTTTTACCGACCACAAGAGTCTGAAATACTTCTTTGAGCAAAAAGATTTGAACATGAGGCAACGCAGATGGCTCGAGTTAGTCAATGATTATGATTGTGGTATTAACTATCATCCGGGTAAAGCAAACGTGGTGGCGGATGCTTTGAGCCGGAAAGCTCAACCGCAGTTGGCTACTTTTCTCACACATGAAGCGGAGTTGATTCGCGAATTTAGCAAGATGCGATTGGAGGTGGTGAGAGCTCCGGAAACTGTGAAGAGAAAGATTGCCACCTTGGTAATTGCCTCTGATCTACGAACAAGGATAATAGAAGGGCAACGCAATGATGAAAATTTGGAGAAAGTTCGACTGAAGGTGAGGAAGGGCGAACAAGAGAAGTTTCGAGAAGAGGCTGATAATGCTCTCACCTACGAGAGGAGACTATGTGTGCCAGGCGACGAAGGACTTCGAAATAAAATTTTGACCGAAGCACACGAGACTCCATACACCGCTCATCCTGGAAGTACAAAGATGTACCAGGACTTGAAGGGATCATTTTGGTGGGATGGAATGAAGAGGGACATAGCTTCGTTTGTAGAGAGATGTTTGGCATGTCAACAAGTAAAAGCTTTACATCAACGACCCTATGGGAAGTTGCAACTGTTGGAGATTCCGGAGTGGAAATGGGAACATATCACTATGGATTTTGTGACAGGTTTACCAAAGACCCGGCAAGGGAATACGACCATTTGGGTAATCATAGACCGCCTCACCAAGAGTGCGCATTTTATACCTATCCCTATAACTCATGGATCCGACAAGCTAGCTCGGATTTATGTAAAAGAAATCATTCGGCTACATGGGGTGCCAGTAACAATCACGTCAGACCGGGATACAAGGTTTACTTCAAGGTTTTGGATAAGTCTGCAACGGGAGCTTGGTACACGACTGAATTTTAGTACTGCTTTCCATCCACAAACCGATGGACAGTCCGAGAGAACGATTCAAACTCTTGAGGACATGCTGAGAGCCGTGGTGCTCGACGGAGGAGAAAATTGGGAAGTAGTACTACCATTGATCGAGTTCGCTTATAACAATAGTTTCCAGGCGACAATAAATATGGCCCCGTATGAAGCATTGTATGGGAGGAAATGTAGATCACCACTTTACTGGGATGAGGTTGGTGAAAGAAGAATACTTGGGCCAGATTCGGTCGAAGAAATGATAGAGATCGTGCGACAAATTCGACAAAGGATAAAAGAAGCTCAAGACCGACAAAAGTCGTATGCAGATGTCCGACGTACAGATTTACAGTTCAATATGAGGGATAAGGTGTTCTTGAAAGTATCTCCGTCGAAGGGGATAACGAGGTTCGGTGTAAAGGGGAAGTTGAAGCCACGATACGTAGGGCCTTATGAAATCCTTGAGAAGGTGGGACCTGTAGCGTATAGGTTGGCACTACCACCAAGTTTTGGGACTGTGCACAATGTTTTCCATGTGTCACAGTTACGAAAGTACGTGTTCGATCCCAAACACGTGGTTCATCAAGAGGAAATGATTTTGAATCCTGACTTGAGTTACGAGGAGAAGCCCGAGGCTATTCTGGACAGGAAAGTGCAAGAGTTGAGGAACAAATCGATCGCGTCAGTGAAAGTACTTTGGAAACACCATGGCCACGAGGAGGCTACTTGGGAACTCGAGGATAAAATGAAAGAGAAATACCCGGAACTTTTCGTTAGAAATGAGTAAATTTCGGGACGAAATTTCTGTTAAGGTGGGTTGAATGTAACACCCGTACCTTAAGTTTGAAATTAATCTTATGTAACGGAATAATTGATAAAATTATTTCGAAATGTTATGCTTCTCGATAAATGTGATATGGGAAAAATTATGGTTTGTGTGTGGTGTGAAGAGGAATGTGTTTAGGTGTTTTCTTGTTGTGAGCTATGGGAGACACGTTTAAGGTCTCGTTGAAAGGTCGATGATGAAATTGCTACTCTTTAGCAAGACGAATGAATTAAATGGAAATAAATATATGTTTTATGGATAACGACGTGCGTAAAGCGAGGAACGGTTGAATGGATATTATATTTGGAACAACACCAAATATAAATTATGTACGATTTCTCGTACTTTAATTTTTGGTTATGAAGAACGAGATAACAAAATTTAATTAAGGCCAGTGAATTTTTATTAACGAAGGAAAATACGAAAAATATAAAAATGTATGAATTTATTTTGGTTTTTCCAAAATAAATTTGAAGACCAATTAAATACAAGATAATTTAAATCTAATCACTCTTTAAATCCATCAAGTGGTTTTTTTTTACTTGGGCTTGTAATTTATTTGATGATTTTGGCCCAATTGAAATTAAATCATGGAAGACCAAGTATGGATTTTTAATTAGCTGAGCCCAAATTAATTCTTCCCCCCCCCCACGTCGACGGTTTCCCCTCTTCACCCCCATTCTCGGCGGTTTCTTCCTCTTCAAGGGGGAGACTCCTCTCTATTCCACCTCTCCACTTCCCTCATCAATACCTACACCCTCCTCAAACCCCTCTAACCCACTCACCACTTTCACTTGGCAAAAAAAAAAGAAGAGAGAAGAGAGAAGAAGGAGAAGCGACGAGAAGTGCCGAGAGAGAAGGAGGAAGCTTGAGCCACCACCTTGTGTTCTTCTACCATTTTCAACCATCTTGGAGGTATAATTCTTTTCCACCCTCAAAGCATGAGACGTTTACTAGCTTTGCATACATGATATATATCCTTGTTCCATAGCTTTTCTTCCATAATCAAATTAAGTAGAAACCGACGTAGAACCAACCGAACGATCGCCGTACGTAGCCGAAGCTTAGAAAGAACTTAGCTTTATGTTAATATCACGTGTTACGAGTCTTTGCGGAGTGTTTCCGGGCGGGTTCGGAATGGTTTCGGGGGAGGAAAAACCGTCGTCGGCGATGGGCAGCGGCGAACAGCCGTGCTCGACGCTCCGGGGCGGGCGACGGCTTCCGACGGCAGTAGCTTTTCCCCGTCCCCGCCGTGGCAGCGGCCCGGTGAAGCAGCAGCGGCAACGCAGCAGCGGTAGCGCGACGGCGAAGCTAGGTTGATGGCGAACCAGCGATGGCGACGACCGAGGACGTCAACTCCTCGACGACAGCGCAGAGGCGACGACCCGTCGACGGCGTCGAGCCGGAGAGAAGACGACGGCAGTGTGCCTTCGTCGTGTGGTGGCGGACGACAGGAAGAAAAAAAAAAGAAAACGGGGAAAGAGAAAGAAGATATGAGGAGAGAGAGAGAAGTGGGGAAGGAGATAGAGTTTTGGGCCTTGTTTTAAATCTTTTAGTTTGGGCTTTTAATTTCTTTTTGTTGGAAATTGTTGGGGCTTTCTAATTAATTTTGAGGATAAAGTGGCTAAGAAATTTAATCCCGGGTCGGTAATTGAGAGTTTAATCGGAGGAAATATTTAATTAAATCACGGAAGACTTTTGGAAGAACGAATAATTTACCTAAGTATGAAATAATACTTTCTTTCTTTTTTTTGTTCAACGGTAAATAATTACGGAAATTTAAGTATGCGCTTAAATAATTTTAGAAATTATTTTCGACGTTATGTAAAATACGAGGAGCCAACGTAGGAAAGAATGAGCGTAAGCGGCCGACCGGCGTCGCACGCGACGCTTTGGGCGGCCGCCGAGTAATTGAAAATGCATGAAAACTGAGAAAAAGGGAATAAAAGACTTTAATTAGAGTGCATGCATTCTAAATGTTTTAGTTATTGAGATTGATGTGCACTTTAATTGTTTTTCGAAAAGGTGGTTCGCACGCTCGTTAAAGTCGGATCGAGAAGTTATAAAAGGAAATTTCTAAGCTGTTGATGTGGGCTTTATTCTTTAACGTTTATTTTAAATCAATATGTTTACGGTGTTATAAGGATGTTTCTATAAGTATGTTATGCCGTGTTTATGTTTTGAAACTGCCTATCTGTTTGTCTACTAGAATAAAATTCTACTAGACTTTGATGGTTAACGAATTCGGGTCTAACTAGGGTCTACGCCCTACTTAGACTAGTGCACTGATGGGGATCGTGAGCCGTCCCCTGGGTCGGTCGGTCCAGTGATCGAGATTGTGGCCACAGTCTCGTTTCACATGATTGTTCAGATATGGTATATGATGGAGGATGATGTTAGTCCGCGCGGACACTGTTTTATGGAAATGAATTTGTTGTGCTTCTCGGTTCTTTTCCAAGTAAAACCCGGGATTCACACGATGATGGCTTGACATATCTTAATGATGAATGTTTTTGGGCGTGAGTTCACTGGGTGCATCAAGTACTCAGCCCCTGCATATGTCTTCCCTATGTGCAGGTTGAGCGAGGTCGGGAGGCGGAGGATGTTGAGCGATGATCCAAGAACGTATTAGGTCACTGTTCCGGTTACTATTATGTCTCCACACATAGTAGTAGCTAAACTCTCAAAATTGCTTCCGCTACTCAATGGTTTCAGAATTTCTGTTATTTCCTTTGAACTGTTGAACTTTGTTATTTCCTTTATTGTCGAACTCTGTTACCTTTCATTTTGTAAACTTCGGGATTGAAACGTTAGTTAACTTAAATGGCATTTCGCCTTTGACTGTTAAGTTGTATTGCCTTGATTTGATTGTTTCCCCTTCTTCCCCGCTCCTTAATTCCCCTCCTGGTCACGATTCCCCGTGCTTCCTATCCTTAGGAAGTGCGGCCGTGACAGTATTACTAAAAGTTTTCTCTCTCTTTTCCATTTTAGTGAAGCTGGGATACTTAATTTCCATTGTTGTGGGTGTTGTGTGCCTTATTAAGAACACATAATAATATATAGATAAAAATGGACCGGGTTTATAAGTAATGGACAACATGCTCTTGAGAAGAGCATTGTTGCTCATACTAGTCTTGCTTATATGTTTAATTATTTAAGAACTCAAGATTTATCAAACATCATTCTTATAAATGGAATAAAATATTAAAATTAAGCCTAATTTGCTAAGCTGGAGGTATGTAATTAGTAGAATATTAAATCAAATAAATTATAGTTGTGTTAGATTGTTTAGACAAAATTATACTATCTTCGTCCCACAAGAATATGCACTCTTTTCTTTTTAGTCCGTTCCCACAAGAAGACACGAACCTCCGAGAGTATTGAATGGAAATATAAGTAGGTCTGATTTAATTAGCATCATCCACTCCATCACAACTCAACCTGCATATTTAAAAATACATGCAGGGCTGGCTGAGTACAAAGGTACTCGGTGAACACGTTGCCGAAAAATATAATTATACATTTGAAAATATTGTCAAGCCATGATCACAGTACACTCAAGGGTTTTATTAAAAATACTTGAGCTTACTAAAAATCATTTTTTGACTGCACAGTCTAAGTTCTTTCTGTTCTTTGCTATATCTGAACATCTTGTGCCATAAAGATGGTGTTCTCCTACGGTCACCTTAACATTCATGTGCCGGGAAAGTGGCTACTTTCCACAGGCACCGGACCGGCCAACCCTCTCGATGACACACAGTCCACGTGTACACTAGTCCGAGTAGGGACTCTCCCCTTGCTGGAACCCGAATTCGATTTCTTGCTTTATTTGGCATAGCACATTTGGTATAACCAAACAGATAGACATCATTACCTATATTAACATCTTTTATGGCAAGACAACATCATTTGGATAAATAAATATTATCTCAAATATACTTCATATTTTTATCCACATTTGTATGTAGGATAGAAAAGTTCACCTCGTACGCTTCCGACTCCGTATAACAATATACTCACTTGGAGTTTAATTCCGTGCGATGGACCTTGTCCAATAAAAGATAATAGTCTATTTAGCGTCGAGAAATAAATAAAAGTGGATGACATGCTCCTAGGATATGCATCAAATTTTCTTCTCTTTCATAAACTCATTCACTTTAACTAAATCCGGAGATTTAGTTCTTGACATCAATTACTCAAGAGATTAATTAACTCGATAAATTCAAGTATTTTAACTTGAATAAAACTTGCAAGATCTCCCTAAAATTAATTCAAGGGAACTTTAGCCCAAGTAATTAATTCATTCAATTCATTAGCTAAGTTAATTGTAGCTATAGTTATTATTTTGGCCCAATTAAATTATACTAGCCCATAAGCACATAAATTAAGATTTGGGCTTTGTTACTTTAATTACTATAACCGGCCCAACAAAGGAACCCAATAAGAGAACCCAAGTAAAAAGATAAAAGCTTTATCAACCCCACACACGTGAATTTGCCTCCTCTCTCTCTCCTTTTTTCATTTTTGCCAAACAAGAGATAGTCTCAGTTTCCTTCACAATCGGAGGTCCAAATAATATCCGATCGTCACGAAATTTTAACCAAAGGTGGATGACTCATAAAGCATCATTCCTACCAAAGGAGATCAAACTTTAACGGTTAGATCTTCTGTTATTAAGCTTTTAAGTGGCTGCTATTTCAACAGTAGCAACGTCAGTTTTGTGCACGATCGGAGGTTCAACCATTGTCCGATCGTTCTGAAATTTTAAAGGAAGATAAAACAACTCTTCTAACTTCACTTTGACCGAAGGAAATTACATTTGAGTGGTTAGATTTTTCGTTATAAATTTTCAAAGGTGCTTATCTTCCCAAGAGAAAACATTTTAAGAGTTTTTTTTCTACTTTCCAATTATTTTATTGATTCTAAGACTTTGCATATGTTGTACATAAATTAGGCTCAGCATAGAATAAAATGGTTTCATACATGAATTTGAAAAGAATGAGTTGAAAGATTGTTTCTGAAACATGTTAGTTGTGATTCTATGTTCTATATGAATTCACGCTAACATGACATGCTTGATAAAATCATGCTTGAAAATATTTAACTTGTGGTTTGATAATCATTACCTCAAAAGAATGATAAGAGATTTCTATAATGAGTACTCCAATTTGAAATTCTCCTTCTTAACGAAAGCTTGAAAACTTGGTATTGGAAGGTTGGAAAGTTTTTCGTCTACTTGCTTGAAACTAAAATTTGGAGGTGAAAGAGATTTTGGGTAGACGTTGATAATGGAAGTTGATACTTTCTTTTATACATTAACTCCCTACACAAGTTATGTCTACGCATTTTTCTCGGTTAATATCCCAACCTCAACATTCTTTTTTTTTCTAACACATTTTTGCAGAGGTAGAATTAAGGGGAGTGTTTGTTGGCGGAGCTCCCGGGATGGTGTAAGATTTGGTAAGAAGAACAAAGTCTTGGTACTATTCCTCCCTTCCCCACTTCCTATTCTTTTGCCCATTAGGTAGATATATATATATATATATATATATATATATATATAGTAGTAATATAGGGCAAGTGCCAATTAACTACATAACTAGAGAACAAATCACAGCCACAAGATCAAGAAAATCAAGGGCTAGTATTAATACATATAATTTTCAAATTTAAAGGAGAAATTAGTTCCCTCTATCCCAAATTTACTTTACTATAACAAGGCGGGGGTATAATGGTCATTGCACAACCAAAATTAGGTTACGTCAAATTCAATTCATTTGAAAAATAAACCGCGTTCTTCTTCTCTTCTCTTTTCTGCAAAATTAAACCGCGATTCAACCTCGCTGTTGCCGTAGTCATCGCCTCATTCCATAGTCGTCAACATCAGTAAAGTAAAAACATGGTTATAGTGATGTGTTTCAGGGTTATAGTGATGTATCTTTGATTTTTTTGTTATAGTGATCTATTTTATTAACATCAATGAAGTAAAAACATGGTTATAGTGATGTATTCCAGGGTTAGAGTGATGTTTCTTTGATTTTTTGTTATAGTGATCTATTTTGTTAACATCAGTGAAGTAAAAACATGGTTATAGTCATGTGTTCCAGGGTTAGAGTGATGTTTCTTTGATTTTTGGTTATAGTGATCTATTTTGTTAACATAAGTGAAATAAAAACATGGTTAAAGTGATGTGTTCCAGGGTTATAGTGAGGTTTCTTTGACTTTTTATTATAGTGATCTATTTTATTAACATCAGTGAATTAAAAACATGGTTATAGTGATGTGTTCCAGGGTTATAGTGAGGTTTCTTTGATTTTTTGTTATAGTGATCTATTTTGTTAACATCAGTGAAGTAAAAACATGGTTATAGTGATGTGTTCCACGGCTAGAGTGATGTATCTAAGAATAAACATGATAGGCTACAAAAAGAAGAGTCACAGAGTGAGTTATTTAACTATTTAGTATCTTAGTGAAATATATTATGTATAGGGCAGAGAACAGTTTAAAAGCAGGAGACCTAAACTAGTAGTAAAGATAGGGGTGAAAGTTCTTGTTGATGCCATTGAGAAAATGAACTCAAAATAAATAGCTGCTCTGGAAGAGATGGACAAGATTTATAGTTCATCGCACAATAACAAATGTGACCAGTTCTCAGTTGTTGAAGTTTAATAATAGCATTATTTGAGAAAATGAACTCAATGCTTTATCAACGAGCTCATCGAAAAATCACGGAAAAAGGCTGGAACCCAAAACTTTCTTGATGCAAACATTGATGAAAACCAGTCATTATTGGTCAGCCCATATCTTTCCATTATAGCATGCCAAGTCTCTTCAAATGCATCAGGTTCTATCAACTCCGACCAATTACAGGGCGACCATGATTATCCTTGCCCGTAAAGGAGTAAATATCATACAATATCTACATATTAAATTCAATATAAGACATGCAGAATATACTTCACTATATGAACAATATACGTCACTGAAATGCAAAAACAGTACACTATAATGCATACTCGAAATACATCACTATAAGCATATACTAAGTTCACTAAATGCTCAATATACTTCACTAAATGAATAAAAATAGTACACTATAAGGCATGCTTAGTGTACTTCACTGAATGTTCAATAAAAATAAAAAAAACAATACACTATAAGCCATGCAGAAATATACATCACTGTAATGCACAATATACATCACTATATGCCCAATATACTCAATGTCAAGGCATGCTCAATACACTTCACTATAAGCATATTGTACTTCACTAATTGCTCAATATACTTCCCTAAAATGAAAAACAATACACTATAAGCATGCAGAAATATACATCACTATATGCTCAATATACTCAATGTCAAGGCATGCTCAATACACTTCACTGTAAGCATATTGTAGTTCACTAATTGCTCAATATACTTCCCTAAAATGAAAAACAATACACTATAAGCATGCAGAAATATACATCACTGTAATGCACAATATACATCACTATATGCTCAATATACATCATTGAAGTGAAATGATAGTTTCTCTTGGCAGTAGGATCACACCTACACGAACAGAGCAAAATCGCCAGATTTTAAAACTAAATAGGCAATTTAGGAACTAGAAGCGGATGCTCAACCGTTGGATTCACAAGGCGATCGCGGGGACCGTGGAAGTTCCTATGCCACCTCCGTCCGCCTGCCGCTACTTCGCCGGAAGCGATGATCAAAAGAAATTGAATCAATTGATTACCTAGCTAGGTTGCAGGAGAAAGGCTGCCACCGGTACTTGAGGTAATTCCGATCTTGTCACGACCGCACTTCCTAAGGATAGAAAGCGCGGGGAATCGTGACTAATGGAGGATTTAAGAAGCGGGGAAGAAGGGGGAAAACGATCAAGACAATACAACTTATCGATCAACGATGAAATTTCGTTTATCAACAAGGTTTCAAATCCCGAAGGTACATAACGTGAATGACATAGTTTGACAATTCAAAGGAATTAAAAGAAATTCTTAAATCTTGACGTAGCGGAAGCATTTGAGAGTTAGCTACTACTGTGTATGAAGACACAATAGCAACCGGATCATTTATTGAATATTGTCTTTGTCCAATGCTCAACATCCTCCGTCCCCCGTCCACGCTCAACCTGCACATAGGGAAAACATATGCAGGGGCTGAGTACTTGATGCACTCAGTGAACTCATGCCCGAAATACTTTCATCGATTAAATTATGTCAAGCCATCATCGAGTGAATCTCGGGTTTTTACTTTAAAAAAAAGGCCGAGAAACACTAAAATCATTTCTATCATAAAACATGGCTGCGCAGCCCATCATCATCATCCCCCATCATTATACCATATCTGAACCATCATGTGAAACGAGAATGTGGCCACAAACTCGATCACTGGACCGGCCGACCACAAAGGACGGCTCACGATCCCCATCAGTGCACTAGTCTGAGTAGGGACTCACTCCCTAGTCAGACCCGAATTCGTTAACCATCAAAGTCTAGTAGGATATTATCCTAGTAGACAATCAGATAGGCAATTCAAAACATAAAGTACGGCATGACATAACATTTAAACCACCCTTATCTCACCATTTACATATCATTGCAAATAAAGGAGTTTAAGTAATAAAGCCCACCTCAAACGCTTCGGATTTCCATAAATTCCTCGTTCCGAGTTTTAGCGTAAGTGCGAACCACCTTTTCGGAAAATACATAAGATTCATATCAAATCTCGGTAACGGAGACATTTTAGAATGCATGCACTCTAATTAAAATCTCGGTCGGCCGCTTACGCTCGTTCTTTTCCTCCGTTGGCACCTCGTATCTTCCGTGACGTCGAAAATAATTTCTAAAAAAATTATTTACGCGCATACTTTAATTATCGCAATCAATTATCGTTGAAGAGGTATAATTTCATACTTAGGATAAAATTATTCATTCTTTAAAACGTTCCGGAAATCATTACATAATTCGCCACGATTAATTATCGGCCCAAGGATTTAGTTAATTTGGCCCTCACTTATACTTCCAATTAAGATTTGAAGCCCAACAAAATTAATTGGAGCTCAACTAACCAAACATCCCATTTTAATTTACAAGGCCCATTTTCAACAAAAACAAAAGGAGAGGCCCAAAAATTCCCTCCCCATCTACACGCCTATCTCTTCTTCTCTCCCCATTCCCTTCTCTTTCCTTTCTCTTTTCTTCCCCAAATCCCGTCGGCTCTCTCTCTTTTTCTCTCTTCCAATTCCGCCGAAGTCGTTGGTTGCCTTCAGCTCCTAGCCGCAGCCGCCAGTCCGCCGGAAGAGGGTGCTGTTGTCTCGCCGGCAGCCGCCGGGAAGACGCGACGCTGCTGTCGCCATCGAGCTCCTCTGCTCCAGCCGGCTTCACCAGCCACCGCCGACGTCCTCAGCGAGCCGTCGGTAGTCGGACAGCCCAAGGGCGTCCCCGCCGCCGACCCGAACAGCCCCGCACAAGCCCGAAAAAGCCCCGATTTACCCAAAAGTTGAGTTCTTTAACCGATTTCGTTTTTCTTAAGTTCAGTTCTTGCATTACATAGGTTGGGTTCTAACTGAATTTGGGCTATTGTTTTAGTTCAATTGAGAATCAACAGATCATGCAATTCGTATGCTAAAATGGGAAAAGTGAGAACTTGGTGTTGGGGAGGAGATTTACCTCAACCGTTGGAGGAAAGTGGTGCAACGGTCCGGAAGAGAGAGCTCCTTGGATTTGGATCTTTCGATTTCTTGGCTTGTTATGAGATTGAAGCAAAACAGGGCATTAGCTTTCCTCAAACTCTCGGCTCTGCCTCTATCTGTGATTTTTTTTTTTCTTTGCTTGAAAAAGTTGAAGTGGAAGAGTAGGGAAAGGTGAATGAACATAAATTGAATTTTGTGTGACCCTTGATTTTCTTGCAGAATTGAATGAGGAAGATGGAAGGTGAAAGAAAAATTTGAAGGGTCACCATGTAGAGGATCGGCCGAGAAGAGGGAGAATGAAAGAAAGGAAAGAAAAAAGAAGAGTTGGGCTTGCTCCCACATTCTTGGAAAGATTTGGGCTCTAAATCTATCTCCCACATTTTATTTATTTGTTGAAGTTCATAGGCCCAAAATGATTTATTTTGTTGTAAATAAATCAAGCCCAAAGCCAAATTGTAAAATAAAACATTGGACTTTCTTTATATTTATTTGGATCGGCCCAAGTTCTTATTTTTGTTCGTTTCCTTTCGTTTAGACAATATATTAATTGTCTCGTAGTAGCTTGGTGTTGTTCCAAGTACTATAAAAAGTCCGGGTGTTACATTCTATCCACCTTAACAGAAATTTCGTCCCGAAATTTGCTCATCTCGTACCACCATCAACCATACCCCATTCATTATCACGTCCAACATCAATTGCATAAACATTTCTCATTTCAAAACATTTTACCTTCTCTTTCGTTGAGCGCGGCGAGACGGAATGTTGAGCCTTCAATGAATACTCTTTTAGTCTAACGAAACGAGTCTAGACTAGATTGAATAAAAGACTCTCGGTCCAGAGCGGAAGGAAAAGTTGCTCTGATACCATTCTGTCACGACCGCACTTCCAAAGGATAGAAAGCGCGGGGAATCGTGACTAATGGAGGATTTAAGAAGCGGGGAAGAAGGGGGAAAACGATCAAGACAATACAACTTATCGATCAACGATGAAATTTCATTTATCAACAAGGTTTCAAATCCCGAAGGTACATAACGTGAATGACATAGTTTGACAATTCAAAGGAATTAAAAGAAATTCTTAAAACTTGACGTAGCGGAAGCATTTGAGAGTTAGCTACTACTGTGTATGAAGACACAATAGCAACCGGATCATTTATTGAATATTGTCTCTGTCCAATGCTCAACATCCTCCGTCCCCCGTCCACGCTCAACCTGCACATAGGGAAAACATATGCAGGGGCTGAGTACTTGATGCACTCAGTGAACTCATGCCCGAAATACTTTCATCGATTAAATTATGTCAAGCCATCATCGAGTGAATCTCGGGTTTTTACTTTAAAAAAAAGGCCGAGAAACACTAAAATCATTTCTATCATAAAACATGGCTGCGCAGCCCATCATCATCATCCCCCATCATTATACCATATCTGAACCATCATGTGAAACGAGAATGTGGCCACAAACTCGATCACTGGACCGGCCGACCACAAAGGACGGCTCACGATCCCCATCAGTGCACTAGTCTGAGTAGGGACTCACTCCCTAGTCAGACCCGAATTCGTTAACCATCAAAGTCTAGTAGGATATTATCCTAGTAGACAATCAGATAGGCAATTCAAAACATAAAGTACGGCATGACATAACATTTAAACCACCCTTATCTCACCATTTACATATCATTGCAAATAAAGGAGTTTAAGTAATAAAGCCCACCTCAAACGCTTCGGATTTCCGTAAATTCCTCGTTCCGACTTTTAGCGTAAGTGCGAACCACCTTTTCGGAAAATACATAAGATTCATATCAAATCTCGGTAACGGAGACATTTTAGAATGCATGCACTCTAATTAAAATCTTTTAATTCATTTTCTCGGTTTTCGTGCATTTTCGATTATTCGGCGGCCGCCCAAGGTGTCGCGTGCGACGCCGGTCGGCCGCTTACGCTAGTTCTTTTCCTCCGTTGGCTCCTCGTATCTTCCGTGACGTCGAAAATAATTTCTAAAAAAATTATTTACGCGCATACTTTAATTATCGCAATCAATTATCGTTGAAGAGGTATAATTTCATACTTAGGATAAAATTATTCATTCTTTAAAACGTTCTGGAAATCATTACATAATTCGCCACGATTAATTATCGGCCCAAGGATTTAGTTAATTTGGCCCTCACTTATACTTCCAATTAAGATTTGAAGCCCAACAAAATTAATTGGAGCTCAACTAACCAAACATCCCATTTTAATTTACAAGGCCCATTTTCAACAAAAACAAAAGGAGAGGCCCAAAAATTCCCTCCCCATCTACACGCCTATCTCTTCTTCTCTCCCCATTCCCTTCTCTTTCCTTTCTCTTTTCTTCCCCAAATCCCGTCGGCTCTCTCTCTTTTTCTCTCTTCCAATTCCGCCGAAGTCGTTGGTTGCCTTCAGCTCCTAGCCGCAGCCGCCAGTCCGCCGGAAGAGGGTGCTGCTGTCTCGCCGGGAGCCGCCGGGAAGACGCGACGTTGCTGTCGCCATCGAGCTCCTCTGCTCCAGCCGGCTTCACTAGCCACCGCCGACGTCCTCAGCGAGCCGTCGGTAGTCGGACAGCCCAAGGGCGTCCCCGCCGCCGACCCGAACAGCCCCGCACAAACCCGAAAAAGCCCCGATTTATCCAAAAGTTGAGTTCTTTAACCGATTTCGTTTTTCTTAAGTTCAGTTCTTGCATTACATAGGTTGGGTTCTAACTGAATTTGGGCTATTGTTTTAGTTCAATTGAGAATCAACAGATCATGCAATTCGTATGCTAAAATGGGAAAAGTGAGAACTTGGTGTTGGGGAGGAGATTTACCTCAACCGTTGGAGGAAAGTGGTGCAACGGTCCGGAAGAGAGAGCTCCTTGGATTTGGATCTTTCGATTTCTTGGCTTGTTATGAGATTGAAGCAAAACAGGGCATTAGCTTTCCTCAAACTCTCGGCTCTGCCTCTATCTGTGATTTTTTTTTTTCTTTGCTTGAAAAAGTTGAAGTGGAAGAGTAGGGAAAGGTGAATGAACATAAATTGAATTTTGTGTGACCCTTGATTTTCTTGCAGAATTGAATGAGGAAGATGGAAGGTGAAAGAAAAATTTGAAGGGTCACCATGTAGAGGATCGGCCGAGAAGAGGGAGAATGAAAGAAAGGAAAGAAAAAAGAAGAGTTGGGCTTGCTCCCACATTCTTGGAAAGATTTGGGCTCTAAATCTATCTCCCACATTTTATTTATTTGTTGAAGTTCATAGGCCCAAAATGATTTATTTTGTTGTAAATAAATCAAGCCCAAAGCCAAATTGTAAAATAAAACATTGGACTTTCTTTATATTTATTTGGATCGGCCCAAGTTCTTATTTTTGTTCGTTTCCTTTCGTTTAGACAATATATTAATTGTCTCGTAGTAGCTTGGTGTTGTTCCAAGTACTATAAAAAGTCCGGGTGTTACAGATCTGGACGGCGGTATTTGAGGCAATTGAGTTGGTCGTCGATGAAGGGGCAGGAGGAGGAAGTCGTAGAGCGGGTAGGAGGCGTCGTACACCCATTTACCGTGGAAAATGTTGCAATTGGCGGCGCCGGCGAGGGCGCGGCGGGTGGTGTCGAGCTCGATGGCGGAGGCTGGGAGAGGAGGAAAAGAGGGGAGAGGAAAAGGAGTGTAAATAGAAGCCCCATTTTTTCTGAAATTAGAGTTGGAAATTTGAAGGAGACAGTTGGAGTTGAATATGGTTTCCAAAAATGCCCTTGTTAATTACTTTTTATTTAAAACATGTAAAAATAGCTAAGCCATAAGATTAATTTGGAGTATTAAGATGTGTGGCTGAGATTTTTTCTCTAGTTATACACTTATAATTAGTTAAACATTGATCACTCATCTATATATATATATATATATATATATACTAATTACCATGGTAATTTTCTCGTGTGGCAGGTTTTTTTCTGAAATTGAAGTGGGATTTACTAATTTCTCGAGATGTCGGACTTTCTTTTATCGTTGTATACATTCAAACACTACTTGTTATTTTACGCATCTAGATTAGTGCACCAATTCTTGTCTGCATTTTTTTGCAGAAAATAACTCACCTTATATACACATATACACTTTAATTATAAATCGTGATATATATACATATGTGATGACTTCGGGTCGTTTTCAGTGAATAGTGTTGCACTATTCATATGTTGACTATGGTTAAAGATGGTAAAAGTTATTTTTGTTACTGTATTATTATTGCATTGTCGTTTCTGACTTGTCCCATCATTTGTAGGAAGTTGGGGTTTCCTGAAGATAGAATACTAGCTTTGCGAAGAAGCTTTAGCTCGTTTTTGTAACCTGAAAAATTAAATACAATTAGTACATTTCGCATTTGAAGAGAAATGACTATATTTTGTAAATGGACATTTAATATCCATCTGATTTATAAATGTACATGGGCAATTATTTTATTGCTTCATGTATATTATTGCACATCAAAGTCCTTGATCAAAATTAGTTTCACATTGGCGCTTAACTATCAATTAAAACCCATCAAGGATTTTAATACAACGAAACACAGGAGTTTAAAATACTACTTGCTTTAATATATTTATTTACTCTATAAACGTTTAATAACGTTAATTTGAGCGAGGTATTACAATAATCATACACAAACACACCGGACTTATGCACGAAAAACACACAAGTCCTGCACATAGATACCTCACAGCCCGCGAGGGGGGTACTTCTACATTCATCACGTGATTCCAACTCAGTTCACTTCCTTCACATCTTGATTCATAAATCCTCATTAAGTTACCACTTTCACAAACCGGGAGATTAAAGAGGCGAAACAAGTGCTCATCTTCTGCAAAAATATATGTGAGACTACACAGCCAGCAATATAACTCGTTGGGACGGAGGGAGTAGTATAAGCATAAGTATAATCCTTAGGCAAAATAATTTCCCGAAACACTTCTTTCTTCATATCCAAGCTTAATATCTTGCACACAACATCTTCTCCCACCTTTTTCACATATGTGTATGATACGGGACCTCCGTCGGCACGGCTTAAGGAACGACAATTGCCTCAAGAAGATGAGCTCAACGCCGACACTAGGTTGTCGGCGACAAGGCAGCACGCTGAACCGGTCCAACGAGCTAGGTCCTCGCGACGTGTGGCACGAAGGCCGGCCCGATACGAAGGCTAGACTTTGTCTCTCGTTAAGGGACGTTCCTTATTAGAGTCTTTTATTCCTTATTTAGTAGAGTCTTTTATTCCTTATTTAGTAGAGTCTTTTATTCCTTATTTAGTAGAGTCTTTTATTTATGTTAATTAGTTAGTTATCCAATTCCTAGTAGTAATAGGATTTCCATCCTAATTAGTAGAGGACGTTTAGAAGGGTTATAAATAGGGGATTTGTTATTCACTTTATTCATCAAGAAATAAACTACTTCCTCTCAATCTCTCTATTCTTCTCTCTCTCTCTCGTCCGCACCTTCCCCCAAACTCTAGTTCTTGCGAAATCGTGAAGTTGAGGAACTTCTTCCTTAACAAGTGGTGCTTTCGTCCCGAACTCACTGAATCATGTCACAGAACGACCATACGGAACCTATGACGATCCGCGGCCTTGAACCGCTGTCTTCAACTTCCAAATCCACGGATTCCAGTTCGACCATGCTGGAGCAGTTGCTGGCAGCCATGACTCGCATGGAGTCACGGCTGGAGGCGCGCATAGACGCGCGGCTGGAAGCACAGGACCGCGGCGCATCGAAAGCGATTCAGCTGCCAAGACCGGATCCGGAGCCACCGTCGGGAGGGCTGCTCCAGTGCTGCCAATATCCGGTGTATGCACAGGCATCCAGAGGGGCGCAAGCTGGAACGCCACGACTGGGAATAGGCGATCCGTCGGGGAGCAGCTACGCTGGGATCTTGCCGAACCCTAACCCTAGTATGGGTTTGAATTCTTGGGTGAACCCCAACGCACCACGATCTACCGCATGGTATCCACCGGGGTCTAGAGCAGAATCCGCGAGTGCCAGGCAGCCAACGGCCTGGGATAATCCAGCGGCTAGGCAGCCCGGGGGGCAGTTCGATCAGCCAAGACAATTCAAGATGCATCAGCCGCGATTTGACGGTTCGGAGGCGGCGACTTGGATCTCGAGGGTGCAATATTATTTCGAGCACTTGCTAATGCCGGAGGAGCACAGATTGCATTATGTGATTATGTTGTTTGATCTGCCGGCCTCGGAATGGGTGTTCAACTATCGTGAGAACAATCCGCAGGCAAGATGCACGGATTTCTTAGAGGATGTGAGGCGACGTTTCGACCCCCAATACTTTCAGAATTTTATTGGATTGATCGCCAAATTGAGTCAGTCCGGGTCCTTGGCAGAGTACCACACGACGTTCGAAACAATGCTTAATCGTGTGCGCGGGGTCCCGGAGTACATTTTGCTCCCAATTTATGTGGAAGGTCTTCAGCAACCAGTTAAGAACCAGGTTAAGCATCAGAACCCGTCGTCAGTGGCAGCAACTATGGCACTGGCTATAGAGTATGACAGTTGCATTGAACGTCCTCCAGCGACGTCAGGGGCGCCCCGTCGGCCGTGGCAAAACCGTGATCAGCGTGTTATGACACACCCGCTGCAACAATCGACGTTGCCCCCATCAACCAATCAGCCGAATCGTTCCAATCAGGTGAAAGGCTCGGAGTATCCTAGGTTGCCAGTTGTACGGTTAACAGCTGCGGAGAGAGCGGAGCGTTCTAAGCTCGGCCTATGCTGGTATTGCCCAGAGAAGTGGGTTGCAGGGCATTCCTGTAGGGGCAGATTTTTGGTTTACATGGGAGAGGATTTGGAGTCAGATGAGGACTCGGAGCACGGCCAGGAGGAAAATAGGGATCCGCCAGTAATATCGGCGGACTTGTCCCATATTTACGCGCTGGACGGACGGCAACGAGAGGATGACATTGAATTGAAGGGGGTAATCGGGGACATACCTGTCAGGGTCTTGGTAGACACGGGAAGCTCACATAACTTCCTACACCCCGACGTGGCGGAAAAGTTAGCTCTCCCACTACAGCAGATTCGTCCTTTCCGAGTGTATGTCGGCAATGGGGAGTCATTGCTATGTTCCTTTGCGAGCATCCAGACCAGATTGGTCATTCAGAAGCATGTGTTTTTGGTCGATTTACACATTTTACCAGTACATGGTCCTGATGTGATTCTGGGGAGGATCTGGCTCAAACAGATGCGCAGGGTCACAAGCGATTATGTCGACGGAACGTTGGAGTTTTCTCGGAATGGGAAACGTGTGTGTCTTAAACTCGTGCCCCCATCAGCGAGGGAGGTATCCTTGAAGACGTTCTCGTCCTTGTTACAACTACAGGGCGGGGAGGAGTTGTTCGAGTTAATTCAACTCCCGCCAACAGAGAGTAACCCAGCGACGGAGGATGGGACGCTGGCATTGCCACGGGAACTACCGGAAGAAATTCGGAGCGTCTTGGTTTCACACGGAGACGTCTTCGGCTTGCCTTCGGGAATGCCCCCTAGACGGCAGTTTGACCACAAGATTCACCTCTTGCCCGACGCCAAACCAATAAATGTGAAATCTTACCGTTATCCATACTTTCAGAAGAATGAGATAGAGAAGCAGGTGAAAGAGATGTTAGAATCAGGGTTGATTCGCCCAAGTCAGAGCCCCTTCTCCTCGCCGGTTCTACTGATCAGAAAAAAGGACGGGTCCTTCCGTTTTTGCATCGATTACCGGGCATTAAACGCAGCAACCATTCCTGATCATTTTCCGATACCGACGACGGATGAGTTGTTCGATGAGCTGGGTGCGGCCAGATTCTTTACAAAATTGGATTTACGATCGGGCTATCATCAAATCCGCATGAGCGATGAAGATATTTTTAAAACGGCATTTCGCACACATGACGGCCACTTTGAGTTCCTAGTGATGCCGTTTGGATTGACAAATGCTCCCTCAACGTTTCAGGCGGCGATGAACGCAATTTTCAGACCCCTTTTGCGTCAGTCGGTGATAGTATTTTTCGATGATATCCTCATCTACAGCCCATCCATGCCAGCGCATGCACGCCATATCCATGAAGTATTGTCTATCCTCAAGGCTCATCACTTCTTTGTTAAGTTATCTAAATGCACATTTGCGTGCTCTACAGTGGAGTACTTGGGTCACCTAATCGCGGACGGGAACCTGAAAGCTGACCCGGCTAAAATTGAGGCAATGACGGTATGGCCGGTTCCAAAAACGGTGAAGCAGCTACGAGGCTTTCTGGGGCTCACGGGGTACTACCGACGGTTTATAGAACATTATGCCTCCATCGCTAGCCCGCTCACGGAGTTACTGAAAAAGGAAAGTTTTGTATGGACTGCAGCAGCGACGGACAGTTTCCAAGCATTAAAACAGGCGATGTCATCCGCCCCGGTCCTTCGCCTTCCGAATTTTGACCGCACCTTTTACCTAGAAACGGACGCGTCGGATTTCGGAATCGGGGCTGTTTTACTCCAGGACGGGCATCCGCTGGCGTTCTTTAGTAAAAAGTTAGGGCCAAAGCGCCGGGTCTCGTCGACTTACCACAAGGAGCTGTATGCCATTGTCGAAGCAGTGCAGAAGTGGCGTCAGTACTTGCTGGGACGGGAGTTTGTCATTCGCAGCGACCAGAAGAGTCTTAAGGAGTTGTTGCAACAGATAATTCAAACTCCTGACCAGCAATTTTATGCCCGGAAACTGATGGGCTACAAATTCCGCATTGAGTACAAGCCCGGGGCTTCAAACAATGTGGCAGACGCCTTATCCAGGCGAGATGTGGAGGGTCCAGACAGGGAGTCCGCGAGCGCGGTAGATGGGGACCTAAAGTCGGCGGTGCTGGTACCAGACGAGTCCTCGATCTCGGAAGTGGAGATTGGGCGGGCACTGATGGCTGCCGCACACCCGATTCCTGATGTTTGGGAGGTTCTGCGGAATGAGGTGATGTCCACCCCCGATTTGATTGAGTTACAGTCATCCTTACAACACGGAAAGGCAGATCCGGCGGTGTCCCTAGTTGACGGTTTATTGTACTTTAAATGTCGTGTTTATGTGAGCAAAGATTCCATGGCTAAAGCGGTACTCCTACATGAGCATCATTCGTCGCCTGCAGCAGGCCACCCAGGAGTAGATTGAACGTTTAAGAGGTTGGCGGCCTCGTTCTATTGGAAAGGGATGCGGAAGGATGTCAAAAACTTCGTTGATTCCTGTTTTGAGTGCCAAACGACCAAATACTCTACTCAAAAGCCGGCGGGACTGTTACAACCTCTACCTATTCCTTCACAGGTGTGGGAAGATGTTTCGATGGACTTTATCACCTGCCTGCCGCCGTCACGAGGTTACACGGGTGTCATGGTGGTCGTAGATCGCTTATCAAAATATGCCCATTTTGCGTTGTTACCAGTCCGTTACAACGCCTTGAAGATTGCAAACTTGTTTATCGAGACGGTAGTCAAACACCATGGATTCCCCAAGACTTTGGTGTCGGATCGTGATCCAGTGTTCTTAAACGAGGTGTGGGAGGATATGCTCCGGCTTAGCGGGACGACACTTCATTTCTCGACGGCCTATCACCCCCAAACAGACGGACAGACAGAGGTCAGGAATCGCGGCCTGGAGCAGTACCTGCGCGCCTTTACCGCGGATAGACCTGCTAAATGGTCAAATTTTTTGCCTTGGGCAGAGTTAGCTTTGAACTGTTTTCACCATGAGGGGTTAGGGATTTCGCCATTCGAGGCCCTTTATGGCAGGGAACCGCCCCCCTTGATCGCGTCGCCACCTTCGACAACAACGCCACCAGATGTGGCTTCTTTGATCCATCAACGTGGAGAAACGATTATGTGGCTCCGCCAAAACTTGGAGCGAGCGCAACAACGAATGCGGAAAGCAGCAAATAAGCATCGCCGGGACGTGGAATTCAATGTAGGTGACAAGGTGTTACTTAAACTCCAGCAGTATAGGCAATATTCCGTAGCAAGACCTTTGTCCTCAAAGTTATCACGCCGCTTCTATGGCCTTTCGAGGTGTTGGAAAGAATTGGTCAAGTGGCGTATCGTTTGCAGCTGCCCGAGGGGAGTCGTGTCCATAATGTGTTCCATGTGAGTCTTTTGAAACCATTTGTGGAAGACATTGCGTGGGCGCACAGGGAGCTTCCGGCATTGTTTGCACGGGGGAAACCGGTGGCTCGCCCAACCGGCGTCCTTGGTCGACGTACGGTTTTGCGAAATGGGGCAGCAGTGGAAGAAGTACAGCTAGCTTGGGCCGATGATTCGGGTGAGAATCCGACGTGGGAACCATTAGTTGTGGTGCAGCGAAAATTTCCCTCTCTCCTTGGGGACAAGGAGCATTCTAAGGAGGGGGGAGTTGATACAGGACCTCCGTCGGCACGGCTTAAAGAACGACAATTGCCTCAAGAAGATGAGCTCAACGCCGACACTAGGTTGCCGGCGACAAGGCAGCACGCTGAACCGGTCCAACGAGCTAGGTCCTCGCGACCTGTGGCACGAAGGCCGGCCCGATACGAAGGCTAGACTTTGTCTCTCGTTAAGGGACGTTCCTTATTAGAGTCTTTTATTCCTTATTTAGTAGAGTCTTTTATTCCTTATTTAGTAGAGTCTTTTATTTATGTTAATTAGTTAGTTATCCAATTCCTAGTAGTAATAGGATTTCCATCCTAATTAGTAGAGGACGTTTAGAAGGGTTATAAATAGGGGATTTGTTATTCACTTTATTCATCAAGAAATAAACTACTTCCTCTCAATCTCTCTATTCTTCTCTCTCTCTCTCGTCCGCACCTTCCCCCAAACTCTAGTTCTTGCGAAATCGTGAAGTTGAGGAACTTCTTCCTTAACAAGTGGTGCTTTCGTCCCGAACTCACTGAATCATGTCACAGAACGACCATACGGAACCTATGACGATCCGCGGCCTTGAACCGCTGTCTTCAACTTCCAAATCCACGGATTCCAGTTCGACCATGCTGGAGCAGTTGCTGGCAGCCATGACTCGCATGGAGTCACGGCTGGAGGCGCGCATAGACGCGCGGCTGGAAGCACAGGACCGCGGAGCATCGAAAGCGATTCAGCTGACAAGACCGGATCCGGAGCCACCGTCGGGAGGGCTGCCCCAGTGCGGCCAATATCCGGTGTATGCACAGGCATCCAAAGGGGCGCAAGCTGGAACGCCACGACTGGGAATAGGCGATCCGTCGGGGAGCAGCTACGCTGGGATCTTGCCGAACCCTAACCCTAGTATGGGTTTGAATTCTTGGGTGAACCCCAACGCGCCACGATCTACCGCATGGGATCCACCGGGGTCTAGAGCAGAATCCGCGAGTGCCAGGCAGCCAACGGCCTGGGATAATCCAGCGGCTAGGCAGCCCGGGGGGCAGTTCGATCAGCCAAGACAATTCAAGATGCATCAGCCGCGATTTGACGGTTCGGAGGCGGCGACTTGGATCTCGAGGGTGCAATATTATTTCGAGCACTTGCTAATGCCGGAGGAGCACAGATTGCATTATTTGATTATGTTGTTTGATCCGCCGGCCTCGGAATGGGTGTTCAACTATCGTGAGAACAATCCGCAGGCAAGATGGACGGATATCTTGGAGGATGTGAGGCGACGTTTCGACCCCCAATACTTTCAGAATTTTATTGGATTGATCGCCAAATTGAGTCAGTCCGGGTCCTTGGCAGAGTACCACACGACATTTGAAACAATGTTTAATCGTGTGCGCGGGGTCCCGGAGTACATTTTGCTCCCAATTTATGTGGAAGGTCTTCAGCAACCAGTTAAGAACCAGGTTAAGCATCAGAACCCGTCGTCAGTGGCAGCAGCTATGGCACTGGCTATAGAGTATGACAGTTGCATTGAACGTCCTCCAGCGACGTCAGGGGCGCCTCGTCGGCCGTGGCAAAACCGTGATCAGCGTGTTATGACACACCCGCTGCAACAATCGACGTTGCCCCCATCAACCAATCAGCCGAATCGTTCCAATCAGGCGAAAGGCTCGGAGTATCCTAGGTTGCCAGTTGTACGGTTAACAGCTGCGGAGAGAGCGGAGCGTTCTAAGCTCGGCCTATGCTGGTATTGCCCAGAGAAGTGGGTTGCAGGGCATTCCTGTAGGGGCAGATTTTTGGTTTACATGGGAGAGGATTTGGAGTCATATGAGGACTCGGAGCACGGCCAGGAGGAAAATAGGGATCCGCCAGTAATATCGGCGGACTTGTCCCATATTTACGCGCTGGACGGACGGCAACGAGAGGATGACATTGAATTGAGGGGGGTAATCGGGGACATACCTGTCAGGGTCTTGGTAGACACGGGAAGCTCACATAACTTCCTACACCCCGACGTGGCGGAAAAGTTAGCTCTCCCACTGCAGCAGATTCGTCCTTTCCGAGTGTATGTCGGCAATGGGGAGTCATTGCTATGTTCCTTTGCGAGCATCCAGACCAGATTGGTCATTCAGAAGCATGTGTTTTTGGTCGATTTACACATTTTACCAGTACATGGTCCTGATGTGATTCTGGGGAGGATCTGGCTCAAACAGATGCGCAGGGTCACAAGCGATTATGTCGACGGAACGTTGGAGTTTTCTCGGAATGGGAAATGTGTGTGTCTTAAACTCGTGCCCCCATCAGCGAGGGAGGTATCCTTGAAGACGTTCTCGTCCTTGTTACAACTACAGGGCGGGGAGGAGTTGTTCGAGTTAATTCAACTCCCGCCAACAGAGAGTAACCCAGCGACGGAGGATGGGACGCTGGCATTGCCACGGGAACTACCGGAAGAAATTCGGAGCGTCTTGGTTTCACACGGAGACGTCTTCGGCTTGCCTTCGGGAATGCCCCCTAGACGGCAGTTTGACCACAAGATTCACCTCTTGCCCGACGCCAAACCAATAAATGTGAAACCTTACCGTTATCCATACTTTCAGAAGAATGAGATAGAGAAGCAGGTGAAAGAGATGTTAGAATCAGGGTTGATTCGCCCAAGTCAGAGCCCCTTCTCCTCGCCGGTTCTACTGATCAGAAAAAGGACGGGTCCTTCCATTTTTGCATCGATTACCGGGCATTAAACGCAGCAACCATTCCTGATCATTTTCCGATACCGACGACGGATGAGTTGTTCGATGAGCTGGGTGCGGCCAGATTCTTTACAAAATTGGATTTACGATCGGGCTATCATCAAATCCGCATGAGCGATGAAGATATTTTTAAAACGGCATTTCGCACACATGACGGCCACTTTGAGTTCCTAGTGATGCCGTTTGGATTGACAAATGCTCCCTCAACGTTTCAGGCGGCGATGAACGCAATTTTCAGACCCCTTTTGCGTCAGTCGGTGATAGTATTTTTCGATGATATCCTCATCTACAGCCCATCCATGCCAGCGCATACACGCCATATCCATGAAGTATTGTCTATCCTCAAGGCTCATCACTTCTTTGTTAAGTTATCTAAATGCACATTTGCGTGCTCTACAGTGGAGTACTTGGGTCACCTAATCGCGGACAGGAACCTGAAAGCTGACCCGGCTAAAATTGAGGCAATGACGGTATGGCCGGTTCCAAAAACGGTGAAGCAGCTACGAGGCTTTCTGGGGCTCACGGGGTACTACCGACGGTTTATAGAACATTATGCCTCCATCGCTAGCCCGCTCACGGAGTTACTGAAAAAGGACAGTTTTGTATGGACTGCAGCAGCGACGGACAGTTTCCAAGCATTAAAACATGCGATGTCATCCGCCCCGGTCCTTCGCCTTCCGAATTTTGACCGCACCTTTTACCCAGAAACGGACGCGTCGGATTTCGGAATCGGGGCTGTTTTACTCCAGGACGGGCATCCGCTGGCGTTCTTTAGTAAAAAGTTAGGGCCGAAGCACCGGGTCTCGTCGACTTACCACAAGGAGCTGTATGCCATTGTCGAAGCAGTGCAGAAGTGGCGTCAGTACTTGCTGGGACGGGAGTTTGTCATTCGCAGCGACCAGAAGAGTCTTAAGGAGTTGTTGCAACAGATAATTCAAACTCCTGACCAGCAATTTTATGCCCGGAAACTGATGGGCTACAAATTCCGCATTGAGTACAAGCCCGGGGCTTCAAACAAAGTGGCAGACGCCTTATCCAGGCGAGATGTGGAGGGTCCAGACAGAGAGTCCGCGAGCGCGGCAGATGGGGACCCAAAGTCGGCGGTGCTGGTACCAGACGAGTCCTCGATCTCGGAAGTGGAGATTGGTCGGGCACTGATGGCTGCCGCACACCCGATTCCTGATGTTTGGGAGGTTCTGCGGAATGAGGTGATGTCCACCCCCGATTTGATTGAGTTACAGTCATCCTTACAACACGGAAAGGCAGATCCGGCGGTGTCCCTAGTTGACGGTTTATTGTACTTTAACCGTCGTGTTTATGTGAGCAAAGATTCCATGGCTAAAGCGGTACTCCTACATGAGCATCATTCGTCGCCTGCAGCAGGCCACCCAGGAGTAGATAGAACATTTAAGAGGTTGGCGGCCTCGTTCTATTGGAAAGGGATGCGGAAGGATGTCAAAAACTTCGTTGATTCCTGTTTTGAGTGCCAAACGACCAAATACTCTACTCAAAAGCCGGCGGGCCTGTTACAACCTCTACCTATTCCTTCACAGGTGTGGGAAGATGTTTCGATGGACTTTATCACCTACCTGCCGCCGTCACGAGGTTACACGGGTGTCATGGTGGTCGTAGATCGCTTATCAAAATATGCCCATTTTGCGTTGTTACCAGTCCGTTACAACGCCTTGAAGATTGCAAACTTGTTTATCGAGACGGTAGTCAAACACCATGGATTCCCCAAGACTTTGGTGTCGGATCGTGATCCAGTGTTCTTAAACGAGGTGTGGGAGGATAGACCTGCTAAATGGTTAAATTTTTTGCCTTGGGCAGAGTTAGCTTTGAACTGTTTTCACCATGAGGGGTTAGGGATTTCGCCATTCGAGGCCCTTTACGGCAGGGAACCGCCCCCCTTGATCGCGTCGCCACCTTCGACAACAATGCCACCAGATGTGGCTTCTTTGATTCATCAACGTGGAGAAACGATTATGTGGCTCCGCCAAAACTTGGAGCGAGCGCAACAACGAATGCGGAAAGCAGCAAATAAGCATCGCTGGGACGTGGAATTCAATGTAGGTGACAAGGTGTTACTTAAACTCCAGCAGTATAGGCAATATTCCGTAGCAAGACCTTTGTCCTCAAAGTTATCACGCCGCTTCTATGGCCCTTTCGAGGTGTTGGAAAGAATTGGTCAAGTGGCGTATCGTTTGCAGCTGCCCGAGGGGAGTCGTGTCCATAATGTGTTCCATGTGAGTCTTTTGAAACCATTTGTGGAAGACATTGCGTGGGCGCACAGGGAGCTTCCGGCATTGTTTGCACGGGGGAAACCGGTGGCTCGCCCAACCGGCGTCCTTGGTCGACGTACGGTTTTGCGAAATGGGGCAGCAGTGGAGGAAGTACAGCTAGCTTGGGCCGATGATTCGGGTGAGAATCCGACGTGGGAACCATTAGTTGTGGTGCAGCGAAAATTTCCCTCTCTCCTTGGGGACAAGGAGCATTCTAAGGAGGGGGGAGTTGATACGGGACCTCCGTCGGCACGGCTTAAGGAACGACAATTGCCTCAAGAAGATGAGCTCAACGCCGACACTAGGTTGCCGGCGACAAGGCAGCACGCTGAACCGGTCCAACGAGCTAGGTCCTCGCGACCTGTGGCACGAAGGCCGGCCCGATACGAAGGCTAGACTTTGTCTCTCGTTAAGGGACGTTCCTTATTAGAGTCTTTTATTCCTTATTTAGTAAAGTCTTTTATTCCATATTTAGTAGAGTCTTTTATTTATGTTAATTAGTTAGTTATCCAATTCCTAGTAGTAATAGGATTTCCATCCTAATTAGTAGAGGACGTTTAGAAGGGTTATAAATAGGGGATTTGTTATTCACTTTATTCATCAAGAAATAAACTACTTCCTCTCAATCTCTCTATTCTTCTCTCTCTCTCTCGTCCGCACCTTCCCCCAAACTCTAGTTCTTGCGAAATCGTGAAGTTGAGGAACTTCTTCCTTAACAAGTGGTGCTTTCGTCCCGAACTCACTGAATCATGTCACAGAACGACCATACGGAACCTATGACGATCCGCGGCCTTGAACCGCTGTCTTCAACAAATCCACGGATTCCAGTTCGACCATGCTGGAGCAGGTGCTGGCAGCCATGACTCGCATGGAGTCATGGCTGGAGGCGCGCATAGACGCGCGGCTGGAAGCACAGGACCGCGGCGCATCGAAAGCGATTCAGCTGCCAAGACCGGATCCGGAGCCACCGTCGGGAGGGCTGCCCCAGTGCGGCCAATATCCGGTGTATGCACAGGCATCCAGAGGGGCGCAAGCTGGAACGCCACGACTGGGAATAGGCGATCCATCGGGGAGCAGCTACGCTGGGATCTTGCCGAACCCTAACCCTAGTATGGGTTTGAATTCTTGGGTGAACCCCAACGCACCACGATCTACCGCATGGGATCCACCGGGGTCTAGAGCAGAATCCGCGAGTGCCAGGCAGCCAACGGCCTGGGATAATCCAGCGGCTAGGCAGCCCGGGGGGCAGTTCGATCAGCCAAGACAATTCAAGATGCATCAGCCGCGATTTGACGGTTCGGAGGCGGCGACTTGGATCTCGAGGGTGCAATATTATTTCGAGCACTTGCTAATGCCGGAGGAGCACAGATTGCATTATGTGATTATGTTGTTTGATCCGCCGGCCTCGGAATGGGTGTTCAACTATCGTGAGAACAATCCGCAGGCAAGATGGACGGATTTCTTGGAGGATGTGAGGCGACGTTTCGACCCCCAATACTTTCAGAATTTTATTGGATTGATCGCCAAATTGAGTCAGTCCGGGTCCTTGGCAGAGTACCACACGACGTTCGAAACAATGCTTAATCGTGTGCGCGGGGTCCCGGAGTACATTTTGCTCCCAATTTATGTGGAAGGTCTTCAGCAACCAGTTAAGAACCAGGTTAAGCATCAGAACCCGTCGTCAGTGGCAGCAGCTATGGCACTGGCTATAGAGTATGACAGTTGCATTGAACGTCCTCCAGCGACGTCAGGGGCGCCCCGTCGGCCGTGGCAAAACCGTGATCAGCGTGTTATGACACACCCGCTGCAACAATCGACGTTGCCCCCATCAACCAATCAGCCGAATCGTTCCAATTAGGCGAAAGGCTCGGAGTATCCTAGGTTGCCAGTTGTACGGTTAACAGCTGCGGAGAGAGCGGAGCGTTCTAAGCTCGGCCTATGCTGGTATTGCCCAGAGAAGTGGGTTGCAGGGCATTCCTGTAGGGGCAGATTTTTGGTTTATATGGGAGAGGATTTGGAGTCAGATGAGGACTCGGAGCACGGCCAGGAGGAAAATAGGGATCCGCCAGTAATATCAGCGGACTTGTCCCATATTTACGCGCTGGACGGACGGCAACGAGAGGATGACATTGAATTGAGGGGGGTAATCGGGGACATACCTGTCAGGGTCTTGGTAGACACGGGAAGCTCACATAACTTCCTACACCCCGACGTGGCGGAAAAGTTAGCTCTCCCACTGCAGCAGATTCGTCCTTTCCGAGTGTATGTCGGCAATGGGGAGTCATTGCTATGTTCCTTTGCGAGCATCCAGACCAGATTGGTCATTCAGAAGCATGTGTTTTTGGTCGATTTACACATTTTACCAGTACATGGTCCTGATGTGATTCTGGGGAGGATCTGGCTCAAACAGATGCGCAGGGTCACAAGCGATTATGTCGACGGAACGTTGGAGAAAATAATATCACAAAAGGTAATAATATTCGAGGAAGGGCAAGAATAAGTTATTAAAAAGGGTTGATTGTATTATGAAATCCGAACTTTGAAGCAAATTTGCAAAATATTCTGAACTTTAAAAAATACAAAAATATAGCTCGAATTTTTATACTATCTCCTTCCCACTCTGAGTGGAGCATTTCTAATTTGGCACGGGATTTTATGTATGTTGTTTTGTGAGTAAAGTCGAGAGATAAAGTAAGAGAGGGAGAAAAAGTAGAGAGCGTGATGTTTTCATATTTAGAAATGTGTCAATTAGAGTGGTTAAATGTACCGGTCCCAATTAAATGCACCGGTTAAATATAGGACATTTAATGATGACCGGATGAAATGGTTATAAAAATATTCGAAACTTCATAAAATGCATACGCGAACTTAAAAAATATTCATCCGTGAGCAATGGTGATCGGAAAATTTGGAGCAAGCTTGCGTGCTCGGTATCCATTCCATCAAATGTCATTTAGAGCCGGGTGGCTTTAGCTCTAATAGTAAACACAAAAATCGAGCTGACGAGTCGGGCATGAGACCTAGAACATGATTCAGTGTCAAGTAATCCAACCTCATGTCTATATTATAAATAATGGAGCATTAGTGAACATATCAAAATGTGAAATGAAACTTGTAATGAAGTGTTGGACATGGGTTAGTTTGGGCTAGCCTACTAACCGAAAGCTAATAATTATTGGGCCAAGTCAGAATGGCCCAGATCTGGTCTATTGGGCTCATTCATTTGATGCTTCGTATTATTGAGCGCTGGTTATACCCCAAACTCTAAATGGAACAAATTAAATCTAAATCTAAATCTAAATCTAAATAGATTAAAAGTCAAGGACTGTTAACTTAGTAGTTGCTCCATTCAACTAAAGGAGTCTTATTTGAATTCGACACGGGTTTTAAGAAATGTAAAAGAAAATTAGTGAAAAAAAGAGTGAAATGTGAGTCCTAATTTTATATACTCCATCGGTCTCACTTTAGGAGTCCCGATTTATCATTTTTGGGTGTCCCACTTTACGAGTTCCGGTTCAAATATTCTATAAAAGGTATTAGGTCTCTCATTCCACTAATCTTTTTTCTACTCACATTCTATTACGGTAACATCCCAACTTTTAGGAGAGTAGTATATATATCATTGATTTGACTGATGAAAGAAGGTGACAGGGATGAGATGTGCTTATGGGATATGTTATATAGTGCTTTATGTATTATCTAGATGTGATTCAAAGATGATATGTGCCTAAAATGATCGAAAGTGTAACTGAGTATCGCAAAAATCCGTGTATTGTGTTGATTGATATATTAAGTGACAAGTTACGAGGCAGCGTGCACGCGTGGGTTCTACTGCCCATCTTAGTCCACTATAATTATTACACGTAATAATTCATCTTATTAAATACATGTTTAATAAGGTTCTCTCCATCAATGTGGGATAATTAACTCTTTTAATTAATCCCTTGATTTTATCTCATAGCTCCTTTATAGCTCACAATTGTGACAAACTTTAATTCATAATTTCTCACTTGCCGGGAATCGGTTTGGAGAAAATGAATATACCACGGTCATATACTTCGAAAGTAGATCGTCCCTATTGCATCTAATTTTAAAAAATTAAATGTCTCGTCACATTTATTATTGGTCAAAGTCTATTGACCAAAGCACGATTCCAACATAAATTTAAAAGTGAATATATTGATAGTTGATTTGATGGAAGTATTTGAGGGCTAAAGCTGTTGTTTATTTGATAAATGTATATGTGTTTTGAAATGATTCAAATGGTTGTGAATAATGACAAAAGTGTTTATTGTGTTGATTAAGGAAAGAAAGTGAGAAAGTTGACATGATATGTATATGTTGTTTATTTGATAAATGTATATGTGTTTTGAAATGATTCAAATGGTTGTGAATAATGACAAAAGTGTTTATTGTGTTGATTAAGGAAAGAAAGTGAGAAAGTTGACATGATATGTATATGATTGGATAGAATTATTATTGTAGATATTGGTATATTGTTTTATATCAGATTGGGAGAGAAAATATGAATAGATGGGTACGACGTTTAGGTAATAAAGTGAATATTTGTAATAGTGATGTGAATTGAAAGTTTAGAAGTTTATATTTTTGAAATACGATTTCATTACACTACAAGCTTCTTACATCCTCCTCTTTCATTCCTTTATGCAGAGCACAATAGTGATTAGCTCGCTAGGTGTACTGTTGCGCGTGTCATTGTCTCGTCAAGAAAGTTAAAATGGTGTGTACGTGGCATGTTTAGTTGAGGATTTATAAGTATGTATAGTTGATGGGTTTTTTTTTATGAATCAATGAATGGAATATAAAGGTAAAAATTAAAGTACAAGCAAGACACAGACATACCCAAGGGATACATGCCTAAAAGCCGAAGCTATGTAGGCCGGGGGGGGAGTAGACTCTAGGGAACCGAAGCTATGTAGGCCGGTGGGGGGAGAAGTAGACTCTAGGGAACCGAAGCCCTAAGAGTTGGTATCACAACCGAAAAGCAACAAATATTATCAGTACATCAACGAAAGCAGACTAAGACTTCGCTTCGGTTAAAGACTTCATGCTGGGATCCACTTGGTTTGCTTCGGTACTTCTTTCCACCAAGGTGTGCTTGTACTCATTGCTACCGTCCATGTTACCCCAATGGAGGTAGGGGTAGGGCCTCGTTAAAACCTCCTAGAGATAAAACCCGATGGGAAAAAGTCCCTAGGAGGAAAAAGAGTACCCCTGTGGCCGAGAGCAACGCTAAACTCCCAAGTGCTCGATCACTTGTTCATGCAGATAAAGGGAGTATAATACTGCATATATTACCTTCTTCACTTCAAATACCATGTGCTTAAGTTCGAATGTTGATCCTTCAAAAATCAAGGCATTCCTGCCTCTCCACATTAGGCTGACCATTGCGATGAGGGCTAACATTCTAGCCTTGCGGATAATTGCCGCGCCGCTTCTTTCCTTGATCATCCACTTGATGGCGCTAGGTATAGTTGATGGATTCTTGTTGTAGTAGGTTGCAGAGTATGCAATTGTGTGTCTGTTTATATGTTTAAAAAAAACAGTACAGTGGAAAGAAAAGACAGTTTCGTTGAGCCTATCAAAATGTGACATCAATTATTCGGTTTAATAAATCGAATAACGGTCGTTACAATTATTCCCTTCGTCCCAACTTAAGAGTCCTAATTAGTTAGGGCACTGGTTTTAAGAAATGTAAAGAAAAGTGGGTTGAATAAGTTAGTAGAATATGGTCTCACTTATATATATTACTTTTATAATAAAATGTGAGTAAAATAAGTTTGTGGAATGTGAGGTCTACTTACTATTTATAGTAAAAGTGAAATAGGACTTTTAAGTTGGGCGGACGAAAATGACAAAACATGACTCTTAAGTTGGGACGGAGGGAGTATAATACTACTCCCTTCATCCCTCAAATATTGTCACAGTTTGACGGGGCACGGGTTTTAAGAAATGTAATGGAAAGTGAGTTGAAAAAGTTGGTAGGATGTAGGTCATACTTTTAAAGTACTCCCTCCGTCCCATAAAAATATGAGCGGATGAGATGGCACGGGAGTTAACACAAAATTGGTAAAGTTGGAGAGAGAAGAATAGTATGGTTTGTAAGAGAGAGGATGAGAATGGTAGTTAAAGTAGAGTTAGTGGATAGACGGACCTACATTATTAAATTGATATAACTTTCCAAAAATAGAATGCACATATTTTTGTGGGACAGATGAAAATGGAAAGTGCACATATTTTTATGGGACGAAAGGAGTATTAGTTTTATAATAAAATGTGAGTGGGAATAAGTTAGCGGAATATGGGGTCCATTACAAAAAATGGTAAAAATTGAAATGTGACAAATTTTGTGGGACGGACAGAATTGGAAAAATGTAACAAAATTTCAAGGACGGAGGGAGTAATATATAAAATTATGACCCACATTCCACTATCTTTCTTAACCAACTTTCCTTTACATTTCTTAAAACTTGTGCCGAACTCAAATGAGACTTCTAAAGTAGAACGGGAGGAGTATTAGTTTTATAATAAAATATTAGTGGAAAAAGCCTAGTGGAATGTGGGGCCTATTACCATTTATATAATATTCTAACCCAGACTTCTAAAATAAAATACCCAAAAATAGTAAATTGGAACTGCTAAAGTGGGACGAGGGGGTATTACTAACAATTTTCGCTCTCTTTTCCATTTTAGTGAAGAAGGGATACTTAATTTTTTACCCATTGACATTGAATATAGGGACATTTGTTCCTATTTCTTTATCTGTTCACCTAATTTCTCAGCAATTTCATCGAAGTTATATACTCGTAAAAGTTGAACTAAAGTAAACGGTGAGGTGGTATTCGATTCAATAGATTAAATAGTAGTGAGATACTATGATGAATTAAAATAGGCTCTTGGACTAATTAATATTAAATTTTATGTTTTCGTTTGGTTACAAGATTATATCCAAAATAGTTTTGTTGTTTTTTTTAATCCAATATAAAATGTTTGATTGATAAGGTTAATTATATTTATATCTCGCAAAATTTTTAAAAAAAAATTTGATTAATCTTAATTATGTACGTGTGACCAAAATATTACGTCTACTCTATCAATTAATTTTATTTTTGTGTTTTTACCATTTCGATTAAACTTCATCAAGTACATGTAAAATTGATAAAAAATAGTCTTCACTTAATTGTTCGTTTCCAATATTGTACTAGTATAAAATAATAAATATTATGGAGGTTGGGATTGCATAACTATTATATAGTGCATGGTTGACATGTGTCGATAACCACTAGACTTTTTTTTAAAAGTTTGTCTTCATTTTTTTTAATATTGAAAATTAAAAATCAGTTTAGGGAAATGCTCTTCTCTTCAATTAACAATAACAAAGCACACCCCAGAACCCCAAATGCAAAAACCAAAATTTCCCAACCCCAAGAACAAATTGTCGACACCATCCACATCCACGGCGACAGTTAGCAAAGCCAGATAAGTTTAGTCGCAGGGGTGGGGGAGAGATTAAGGTGAAATATGCAACACCGAGATGGGCAGAGACAAAGGCGACAGATTGTCCATGAAAAGATATGAATCGAGACTTTGACGGGGCAACCGAACAGGGGCTAAATACATAAATATAATCAATGTCTCAAAATCATGTGCTTGAATAGTGTGCGAGTGCTGAGACCCTAGAACAAAAACCGGAGTGCTCCCGAGATGAACCACAACTCTTGTATTGTTCAATAATACTCGCTCTATTCATGGTTAGGTTAGGAGTCTCATTGCAATTGAATTTTAACAAATGTAAATTAGATATTAAATATCCCTTCTGTTGTATTAGAATATGTACATTTTTTTTCTTTTTAGTGCTGTTCCACAAGAATATGCGTTTTCTAATTTTAGAAACTTTGTTATCTCTAATAAGGTGAGGCTCATTCTTTACTAACAATATTGTAATTACTTTTTGTCTCTACCTCTCTCTTACTTTACTAAAATTCATGCACCCAATAGTGCATATTCTAGTAGATCGGAGAGAATAGTAAAATATGGATCACAGTTTTATGTACTCCCTTCTCTCTTTTTGTTACTCCCTTCTCTCTTTTTGTCATTTTCAGCAGTCACATAAAATTAGTCTATTTGTAGAAAATTTTCATAACTCATTACCCTATACATCATCTTATTTACAAAATATACAATTAGAGTCTTACTATCTTATGCAGTAAGTTTTATTTATCTATTAATATTGTTTCAATTAGTATTTTTTTCTTATCTTTCTTACCTTAGAGATTGTGCATTAAAATTTCTTTGAGTACTGGTGAGGGTCGAGTCAGGACAGTCCATCTCCGGTATATCAGATCATTCATATTTTAGGTGGGGTTATGTTGGTGTAAAAGAACTAATTGGGCGATAGTTCTAGTTTCATAATTAAACTTAACATACTAGAATTGTGCATTATATGTCATTACAAACTTACAGGGCGAAAATTACACAGAATAAACTGAAAATTACACAGAATAAAATTATAGGAAAATGTAAGCTGAGTTGATGAGTACCATGAAGCATGTCTTAGCTAAGAGCACGGTTGAGGGTATTGTATCTTAGCTAAGAGCAAAGAATAAAAAATGAATAAAAATGGGATCGGACCACAACCGTGCTCTTAGGAATCTTTTCTTTGCGTCCTGAATTTTGATTATTTTTTTAAAAAAAAATCAACACAGTAATTACATCTCTAATTTATATTCTTAAAATAATAAAGTTTGTTATAGTGTACTGACTAGCCAAAAATTGATCATAAGTAAATTTGGGTGAGTATCCCAAGTTGGTATTTGACCTTTACTTAATTCAATGAAGATGGCTAGAAATACATTGAATAGTAGTATTTATAAATGTCGGAGACATTAAAAATTAATATACTATGGTAATCTACTCCGAAGGCAGATCGATGTTGTTCCTTTAATTTACAAAATTAAATGTCTCGTCACATATATTATTTGTCGAAGTCCTTTGACCAAGAACGATTCCAACAATCTCCCACATGAATGGGAATTTCCAAAAACATATGTATGTAGACACAAACTCAACTCTCAAGAGATATGTAAGCATAAGGATATGTAGTTTTTTATTTTGAAACATCCATAGTCAACACCATCGGATACATAGGCGAACTAGTAGCGCGATTCTATGAACTATTCCCCTACGGCAACTGCTTCGTCTTCACGAAGCACACCTCGGATTTTCCGGCATGCATGGTAGGTTGGGGGGGCGTGAAGGTGTTGGCAGCGGAAGCACATCATAAATCAATTGCATAATAATTCTGATCTATTTAGCAGATTATTTAGACAAACTCTATTCGCGGAATTATCACATGTATCATGCTCATAACTTGAATCAAATCATGCTTTAAGCGTAATTGAAACCTAAAACATGCTTTTCTACGGATTAGCCCTTTTTCCTTGAAGATTCTCCAAAGAATCGAAGATGGCTCGAGCCTTCTCCATGTGAAGATGTTGAGTACTAGACCACGGATCTTCTGACTGGTTCTTGGACTGTGTGCTGATATCAGTGTGGGTTGATCTCACCAGAATACTAGGACTTAAATAAAGAAGACAGAAATCCCTCACAGCGTAGGAAAGAAGAGAAAAATCGTCCCCTATAGGAATATGGAGAGGGACGAAAATTTTGAGGAAAAATAAGTCTATTTTCTGTCTCATTTATTCTCTTATTTATATTAAGTCACATATTGGGCCAAATTAGGGATCTATGGAAGGTTTTGAATTAGCTTTTTACTAATTAAATTGAACCTGCAATTTAATACAAGCTTGTATTGGAATATTATTAGCAACCACTACAGTAATAATATTGCACTGCCCATCCAAATCCGAAATTACAAGTAATCCGGGTTTCCATTGTTTGTTGTTCATTTCTCGCGCTTAAGATAGAAATGTGCATTAATTAATTAGTGTATGCTATGAACTTAATTAATTAACATCTTATTAATTTCCAAGAGTGGACTTAGCAAGAAACACTTATTTATTATCCATAGAGTAATCAAACTCCAACTAGCTAGCTTCCGAATAATAAAGCCTTGTTTCGAGCTCCTCTTGGGGACATTATCAAATGAGACTCACCTCGCGTACGATTCAATATAATAGCAATCCTAGCACCACTAGATATTAATCATCACTACACCATGATTATTGGGTTATGAAAAACCCGCACCATTTGGTTAGTCAAAGTAGTGCATAATCAATACTGTATGTCCAATGCTAACGTACATTGATTAAGAAATAAATAATTATCAAGACCTCGTCTTTCAGTAGATAGCATAAAGACTTGTCTCGCTTATAGATCCAATTCAGTGCTCTACCACACCAATGTCATCTTATTTCAGTAAGGCTTAGAAATATGTGGATTGGCATTCAACCTTTCACGATAGATAGTCTAGGCCTATCTGGGTTGTGAAATTCTTATTTTTCTTTGTCCAGAACTGACCGTGTTACCTTAAAATGGACGTCTCCCACAACCGGTCTACTAAAACAAAGACTTAGACTTTGTTAAGTTGCTTATACATTTAAACATACAATAAACATCCATTAAATGTAAAACATAACAACATTATGACAAAAATAATATGTTTCATTCCTTGGAAAATAAAATAAGAGTTTTTACAGTATTTAATCACTCGAAAGGTGATTTATAGTATACAAACTCTAACAGGGCACACTTAAGCAGCCACAAAGGCGGCTGCCTGACACTCATCCTAGAAGCAGTCGCCGACTTTCGCCTAGGGATTTAGCATGCATATTTCGGTGCGGTCGGATCCAACAACGACTTGAACATGCTCTTCTCCTCCCCCCTCTTCAAAGATGTTTTAGATGGTGTAGCACTGACGATCAGCTTCACGACCAACGGCCGTCAATACCACATAGGGGTACTATCTCGCTTATGGTATCTACACAAGGTGACCGACATTCTTGAAGACATTCCTGTTAGAGTTTAGTATACTGAAAGCATCTTTCGAATGCTTGTATATGTAATAACTCTTTTATCCATTTTTACCATTTAATGAGAAATAATATTTTGTTACAATGTGTTTTGCTTATGTATTGCTTATGTATTTATGAGATGTTGAAATGTGTTTTCCATTTAAATACATAGTTTAAGCAAAATGAGTCTAAGTCTTCTGCACAGTAGACAAGTTGTGGGCAGCGTTCACAGTAGGTAACTTGTCGGTTCTTGCAGAAGGAAAATTGTTTCACAGCCTAGATAGGCTTTGACCACCTATCGCGAAAGGTTGCGACGTCAGTCCGAAAGTTTCCTTACCTAAGGAAATGAACGACGTCGGTGTGGTATAGCACTGAAAGGATCAAACTGTGAGATAAATCTTTCTTGGCTATTTACTGAAAGATGAGGTCTCGGTGATTGTCGTTTCTTAATTATTGTTGACATAACATTGAGCATACGATATTAATTGAAAACTATTTTGATTTATCAAATGGTGAGGGTATTTCGTTGCCCAAGAATCCTGATAGATTGGGTAATGATTATTAGTGTCTAAGTGGTGCTAGTATTGTTATTGCAATGAATCGTGTGTTGGGAGAGACCAGTATGATAATATCCTCAAGAAGTGTCTAGAAAAATGTTTTATTATTCAGAAAACTAGTCAGTTGAAATTTATTCCATGAATAATAAATAATGTTTCTAAACTAGTCTACTCTTGGAAAAAGAAATTAATTAATAAAAGTCAGATAGCAGACTTGATTTAATTAACATGTTGATTTAATTAAAGAGGAAGTCCCGGAATACTCGTAATTTCGGTTTGGACGGGCAGTTAATATTATATATATAGTGGATGATAATAATATTTAAGTTTGGGCTTGAATTAAATTACTTTTAATTTAATTAGTGAAAGCCTGAACTGTGGCACAATCCAATCCTCCACAGATCCCTGGTCTGGCCCAAAATAATTAACTTAATATAAAAGGGAGAAGAAGAGAAGACAGACGTAATTACATATAAAATTTTGATCTCTGCACTTTGAGAGAGAGGAAAAAATCGATAATTAGGGTTCATCTCCCTAGAGATTTCTGTCTTCAATTTCTTCTCCGGCTTTTGAGGATTTGACAAACTTTGCCCACAGATCAGATCCGTGGTAGAGCTCAATTGAAGGAGTCTGAATTCAACTCTTGATTTCCTACGGTATGTTATATTTAATTGCATATATTCAGTACGATGATTATATGTTTGTTTGAACAAGTTTCTAGTTTACAATTAGATAAAAGCATGTTTAGATGTAATTTTTTCAATCAAACTAAATAGATTTCCGCTGCAAAACCAACAATTCCACATGCCACAAGAGCCGAAACTGATTCTTTTTTGTGCAGCGTCAAGATGCTGCTCAGAAAGACGTCGAAAGAGCGTTCGGGGTTCTTCAAGCCCGATTTAACATTGTGAAAGCCCCGACTTGAATGTGGTACAAAAAGAATATTTCCAACACCATTTACACGTGTATTATCTTGCAAAACATGATAATAGACAACGAAGGAACGAATGCGGCAAAGTTTTTCAACGAGGATGCTACCGGAAGCTCAACCACAGCCTCCCCCCACGCCGAGGTGAGCATACAACGGTGCGCGAGAGGATAGAAAAAAGAATAACAATGCGTGACACCAAAGCCCACATCCAACTACAACAACATCTAGTCGAACACATTTGGGCGAAATTCGGCAAAGAGTAGTTTTTTTTTTAGAATTTTAATTATGCAATTTTAAATTTTTCAGATTTTAATAATGCACTTTTTAATTTTTTAGGAATTTGTAATTGTATTTCGGATTTATTAATGTATTTTATTACTCCCTCCATCCCAACTAAGTTGAGTCGCATTCTTTCTTGGGACGTCCCAACTAAGTTGAGTCATTTCTTTTTTGATAAAAAAACAAAACATCTAATCGCTCTTACTTTATTGCATCATCTACTTTACTCTCTCTTTATTTTTTCTACTTTATTCCTTTCTCTTACTTCGCAACACAATTTCTTAATTTTCGTGCCCAAAAGTTTTAATTCAATTTAGTTGGGACGGATAGAGTGTTATAGAAATATTTTTAGCAAATTAAAGTATTTAAATTGAATAATAGAATAGTGGGACCCATTAAGCATGTTTTAGCTAAGAGCACGATTGGGGGTATTGTGCCTTAACTAAGAGCATGGAATAAAAAATAAATAAAAGTGGGATCGGGTAACAATCGTGCTCTTAGCTAAGAGCACGATTGGGGATGTTCTAAGGAAAATTTTGTTTTTTTAAAAAAATTTCGACGCAGTAATTACATCTCTAATTTTATATTCTTAAAATAATTAAGTTGTTATAGTGTATTGACTAGCCATAAATTGATCATAAGTAAATTTGGTTTAGTATCCCAAGTTGATATTTGACCTTTACTTAATTCAACGAAGATGGCTAGAAATGCATTGAATAGTAGTATTTATAAAAGTCGGAGATTAAAAAAAATTGTTCTAGTAGATTGTGTCATGAAATTTCAACATCATTGTTTACAGAATTGCATAAATTACAAAGTAGTTAGTGCCTAAAGTCTAACGATTAAAGATAGTGCCCAAGTCGTAATACCAAACTAAGATCGTTAACTATGCATCCATTATAATTTGTGTCTGATCAAATACTAACTTTTTACAGTAATAACTAATAACTAAATATTAATTTTGTATGTTAAAAATATCAACACAAAGACATAAATTTATCAATCTTTCTTGTGTTAATAAATTATGTCTTTGTATGGATATTTAAATTTACATATTATATTGATATAATTATGTTTTTGTGTTGATAATTTTAATACACAAAATTGAAAGTTATTAGTTATTACTGTAAATTAGTTAGCACACTAACGCAACCCCAATCGGGGATGCTCTAAATATTTAAATATGGGAGCACAAAATATAGTGTAGCATTCATTGCATCGTACTCACGAAGAGTATGCTTATTTTGTCAAGACTAAGTACTAACTGCCGACATTGATTGTACGGAGAAAACACCTATATAAATACTAAGTCAATTGTGAAGTTAATTGATATAAATTGAAAAAATTACCACTTGCATAGCTGTAATCAAATATATAAAATATAGTCTACATTCTGTAAATCCTTCTGAATATGCGACATTAGCATTATTATTTGAGATATGAACTATAATGACAATGACAATGACAATGACAATGATTCCAATAACAAATATTTGATGAATCTAATAAAGCCATACACATTATGTGAACGATCTAAAAAAAAGGTGTCTATCTCTATGAAAAAGAGGGCAAATTATAAATGAAATATGCAATCATATATTCGAAGAAGCTATGGAAAAATAGTGATTCTCTAATGGAGTCAAGTTGAGATGGAGAGAGAAAAACCCTCTGGTTGTTCGGTTTCTTCACCACCGGAAAAAGCGAGAGTGGCGGCGGCGATGGGGTCGGATCAACCCTATGCCTCCTCATATGGCCTCCAAGGGCTTGACCTAATGGGAACTCCTGCCCACAAACGGAGCACTCATGAGTCTTCGGCTTTGGCTCCTCCACCCACGGCTTCTTGTGGCTGGCACGGTGGCCACCAAGCGCCTGGAACGACGGGAACTGCCTGTTGCACGTCTTGCATGTGAACGCCCGAGATGCACATGAATCTCCTCTGTTGAAGTTGCTGCTTGTAGCTGAGGAATGAAGAGCCACGGTTGTCGAAGAATGAAGAATAAAATTCAAATAAAGTAGCCGTTGGAAACGGTTATGAAGTTAGTTATTCGGTTGGTTGGTTAGTCGTTGTACAACTGTCATTCCAGCTGGAAAAATATCTTAGCTGGGTTAGTCAGGAAGATGAGCTCGTGTAGTATATATAGAGCTATCATATCTTCTTCATGCTCTGTATTTTTTCATATCTCATATCAATAAAATTCTTCTTTTTCGTCTGTCAGTTTTCATGCATATAAGTGAGTATGCATTTGGTATTTTTGTGTGTGATGTTTAGTTTCTCAATTCCTACATGGTATCAGATGTAATCACATTGTTTCCGCTTATCTCTCTGTATTGTTTTCCTCTCTCCTCTCCTTTTTCACCATGAATACCCGTGGAAATCGTGGAAATCGTGGAGGTGATGTGATTGTTCCGATTGAAGATCACACCAGCCCCTATTATCTGCATCCTAGCGATAATCCTAGTCTCCAGCTCGTTTCTCAAGTTTTGATCGGCTCTAAGTTCATCAATTGGAGCAGATCTGTTACTACTGCCTTGGTTGCCAAAAATAAAATTCAGTTTGTCGATGGTTCATTGCTACGACCACAAGATGATGATCTATTGTTTTCAGCTTGGATCCGATGTAATAGTATGGTGGTTTCGTGGTTGCGGAATTCCGTTTCTCCACAGATTTGTTCGAGCATCATGTATATGGATAATGCTCATGAAATCTGGTCTGATCTCAGTGATCGCTTCTCTCAAGGTGATTCAGCTAGATCCTATCAACTAAAACAACAACTTATGGCTCTTGTGCAAGGAAGTTCCGATGTCAATACATACTTCACCAATCTCAGGATCGTTTGGGATGAATATAGACACTCACAACCTGCTGCTTGGTGTACTTGTGGCACATGTAGATGCCACAGTGCTATACGATGGCACACACACCAGGAAGCTGAATGTACAATTCAGTTTCTCATCGGTTTGAATCCTTCTTATTCTCAGATTCGATCCACTATCTTATCCACCATTCCTTTTCCTTCCTTATCTAAGGCTTTCTCTTTAGTTATCCAAGAGGAGAGACAACGCACCATTGATGGAAGCTTGATCCACTCTCCCTCAATTTCTACCAGTGAGCAGCCTTTCAATGTCAATGCTGCTGCCTCTAATTTTGGTCGAGGAAGATTGATATGTTCTCATTGTGGTCGTACAAACCATACAGTTGACAGATGCTTTTCTCTCCATGGTTTTCCTCAAGGTTATGGTCGAGGCAGAGGCAAACCGATCAACAAAGATTTCTCTAAAGTGATCAACTATGTTGAAGATTCTGCCTCTGACATCTGTGATAAACTGGCTGCTAATGCTGTGTCTAATCTGTCTTCATCTGATCAACTACAACAGATCATCTCTCTATTGCAAACACAGCTTGCTGCCACATCAACATCATCTCCATCTCCATCACATATTCCTGCTACTTCTCAGCCAAGTCCTCCATCTCCATTCCAGTCCACTCAGTCCAATCCTTTTACGGGTACCACTCTATTCTCACCTTTTGTTGTTGTTTCCTCTTTACATCATCTCTTTGGCTTCTTGACACTGGTGCTACTCACCATGTTTGTTGTGACATTACTTGCTTCACTAATGCATCTCCAGTTCATGATGCTTTTGTAAATCTTCCAAATGGTGCTAAGGCAAGTGTAACTTACATGGGAACAATACACTTAACATCCACTGTCACTCTTCAATCTGTGTTATGTGTTCCCTCTTTCTCTTTTAACCTAATCTGTATCAGTTCCCTCACTTCTTCTTTTGCTTGTTCTGACTCCTTCGCTTATAACTCTATCATCATCCAGGGAGCTTCTCCGGGGACTGTGATTGGGAGGGGTAGCAGACTTGGCAACCTCTATTCCCTTGAAATTCCTACTAATGTTCCCTCAGTTCCCTCAGATTTAAGTTTCTGTGTAAATTCTACAGTTGCTATTGATGTTTGGCACCAAAGACTTGGTCATTTGTCTTTTAATAAACTCAAATCTATGAGTGATGTTCTTTCTTTTTCCAAACTCTCTCATTCTATCTGTGAAGTATGCCCCTTGGCTAAACAACATCACCCATCTTTTTCTACCTCTGATTCAGTTGCATCTGACATTTTTTATCTGATTCACTGTGACATTTGGGGGGCCCTTCTCTCCATCCACCACACAAGGATATGCCTACTTCTTGACTATAGTTGATGATAAGTCTAGGTTTGTGTGGACTTTTCTCATGTAACACAAATCTGATGTTAAAACCATACTAACTCAGTTTTTCCACACCATTTCTACACAATTTTCCAGAAAAATCAAAACCATAAGATCTGATAATGGACCTGAATTCAACCTTACCTCTTTATACACATCTTTTGGTACTTTGGTTCAACATTCTTGTGTAGAAACTCCACATCAAAATGCTAGAGTGGAAAGAAAACACCAACACTTACTCAATGTGGCTAGAAGCTGGTGGATGAAAGAGTAGAGAAATAAATGCTGAGGTGGCTGCATGAAATAAACGTGTGCATGCACACGCGAGTTGCGTGATGGAAGCTGAATCTACACACGGCATGTGTTAGTTAGTGTTATATAGTTACTATATAAGTTGTTTTGAATTCATTTTTGTACTCATGCTTTTGAATTAATGCAAAATTCCCTTCCCCCTGTTCTATCTTCTCCCTCGGGTCACTCTATTTGCGTAGGTGTAATTCCGGTCGTCGTTCGTAGCCCCGGCGACCCCAATTCCACACCAAGTGGTATCAGCTTTCACGATCCTGAGTCTGTGATGGTTGAAACACGTTCCGGCGACATGCGCCGACTGGAGGAGATACTCGCGGCTGCGGTGGCTGATCTCTCTGATCGCGTGGCGGAATCTGATCGGCGACGTGAGGAGAGTGATAAGATCCGTGATACTACAGACGGATCGTGTGATCTGGCGTTAAAGGAACTTCGTGAGAGTCTCCTTGCTCTCCAGCTCCAGCAAAATGAGTTCCTCAATCGGTTAGCTCCACAAGCTCCTGGCGCTGGGCAATTTGCTGGTGTTGGGGGTGGCGGAGGTCACCAGCAACGGCAACAATATTTCGCGACGCGTCAGTCTAAATTCGGCTTTCCGATCTTCACCGGTGAGGATTTGGCTGGATGGATCCTTCGCTGCGATCATTTTTTCGCGGTCGATTTAACTCCGGAGGACTCTAAAGTCCGTCTCGCTGTGATCAATTTCGAAGGAAGAGCTCTTCAGTGGTTCCAGAACTTGTCTAAGTACCAGGATCGTGCTATGTCAACTCCATGGCAGATGTTTTTGCAAGCACTTGAAGCTCGATTCGGTGATCAACTGTTGGGGGATCCAATGACCGAACTACTCGCACTCAAACAATCAGGTTCTTTTGCTGACTATCATGATCGTTTTGAACTGCTATTAGGCCGTGTTTCCCTCTCTGAATCGTACGCAATTAGCCATTTTATTAATGGATTAAAACCTGTTGTTCAAAAGGCAGTACGCATGTTTATGCCTCAGACCTTAGCACATGCATATGCTCTAGCTAGATTGTAGGACATGTCTGTGCCGTTGAAAGAGAGTATGCCTCCTACTAATCGTAGATTCACTGCTACTGATGCCCGCTCTCAACACACCTCCACACCTCTGCTACCTACACCAATTATTCCAACTTTTAAGTCGAGACGTTTATTAACTGATGAAGAGATGGCTGATAAACGTGCTAGGGGTCTTTGTTATGGCTGTGATGAGAAATTCGAGAGAGGACACCGTTGTGCTCGAAAACTACTTTACTTGCTGGAAATTGGTGATAATCTACCCTCTGTTGATTTAGCCTCTGATCCTTTATGTGATGATATGGGAGAAGATGAGACTGAGAACCCTCTCATTTCGATACATGCTATTAATGGTTCTTCATCCCGGCATTTTCGAACAATGAGAGTGACTGGCCGCATGGGGAAAAAGGCTCTGCACATTCTCATTGACTCGGGGAGTACACATAACTTCTTAGACTTACACTTAGCTAAGAAGTTAGGCCTTAATCTCACTTCTGTGACTCCAGTTGCTGTGAATGTAGCGGATGGGAATCGATTGGAATGCAACTCTATGTGTAGAGGGTTGAAATGGTTCTTGCGTGGCACTACCTTCTTCACTGATGTACTTCTTTTACCCTTGGGAAACTGTGATATGGTGCTTGGTATTCAATGGTTGGAGACGCTCGGTGATATTCAGTGGAATTTTAAAAATCTCACCATGGATTTCACCTTGAATGGAAAGCGACACTTGTTGCGGGGAGGCCATAATGAGAACACGGTTCAAGCTGTTTCTGAGAGGGAAATGAACAAATTACTAGCTCATACTGAAGGGATCCAACTGTGTTGCATTCAAATGGATGTAGAAGACCATTCGGAGCTCCTTAATATTCAAGACTCGGCCGAAACAGAGCAGCCTCTTCCTCCTCAGATTCAAGAGTTTCTAGAGGCGCATAAGTCTATTTTTGTGGAACCTACAACTCTTCCTCCCATGCGTTCCCATAACCATAAAATCTCCCTTCTACCCGAGGCTACCCCAATCAACTCACGGCCTTATAGACACTCGGCCTTGCAAAAGGATATTATTGAGAAGCAAGTTTCTGATCTGTTGCAACAGGGGTTTATACAACCAAGTTGTAGTCCTTTTTCTTCCCCGGTTGTGTTAGTCAAGAAAAAGGATGGGACGTGGCGCATGTGTGTTGATTATAGACGGTTGAATAAGGTTACTATCAAGGATAAATATCCTATTCCTCTCATCGATGAACTCTTGGAGGAGCTGCGAGGAGCATCGGTTTTCTCTAAAATCGACTTGAGATCTGGCTACCATCAGATCAGGATGGAGCTGCAAGATATTCCTAAAACTGCTTTTAAAACTCATAGTGGCCATTACGAGTTTGCGGTGATGCCATTTGGTCTCACAAACGCGCCGGCTACCTTCCAAAGTCTAATGAATGATGTTTTCCGGCCTTACTTGAGGAAATTTGTCTTAGTCTTTTTTGATGACATTTTGATCTACAGCAAAGACATGACAGTACATCTTGAGCACCTTCGGTTGGTTTTTCAGAAACTTCACTCACATTCCTTATTTGCCAAGGCTAGCAAATGTGAGTTTGCTAAAAACCATATTGAATATCTGGGACATATCATCTCGGCTCAAGGGGTGGCTACTGATCCTAAGAAGGTACAGGCGATGCAGGAGTGGCCAACACCCTCAGATGTATCCAAGCTCAGGGGATTTCTTGGCCTTACTGGCTACTATAGGAAATTCATCCAGAATTATGGCATCATATGCAAACCTCTCACAGACCTGCTGAAAAAGGATGCGTTCCAGTGGAATGCTGCTGCGGATGAAGCTTTCCTTGCCTTAAAACAAGCTATGATTTCACCCCCTGTACTTGCTTTACCTGACTTCACTATTCCTTTTGTTGTGGAAACGGATGCTTGTAGTTATGGTATAGGAGCTGTTTTGATGCAACATAATCATCCTATTGCTTTTATAAGCAGAGCTCTTTCTCCGAAAAATAAGGCTCTCTCGGTTTATGACAAAGAACTACTAGCCATAGTCTTTGCGGTTACGTATTGGAGCTATTATTTGGGTGCTATGCCGTTTGAAGTTCGCACGGATCACAAGACTCTCAGTCATCTAATGAAACAGAAGTTAACTACACCGGGGCAACTCAATTGGCTCTCTAAATTGATGGCCTTCGACTTTGTGATCACATATAAACAAGGAGTGGAGAATGTAGTTGCGGATGCACTCTCTCGGGTGCACTCCTCGGAGGTGTTTTGTATGGCCATCACCACGGTTTCTACGGATTTGTATCCTTCCATTCAGGCTACATGGGAGTCGGATCCTTCCCTTAAGCTGCTCATTGATGAGTTACGGCAGCAGCCTACTCTTAATTCCAAATTTTCTTGGATGGGGAACCAATTGAGGAGAAAAGGGCGGTTGGTTGTGGGAAATGATGCAACTTTGCGTCTGAGGATCATTACTCTCTTCCACAACTCTAGTTCGGGAGGCCACTCTGGTATATTAGCTACTTATAAGAGATTGTCTTCTCTTTTCTATTGGCCGAATATGGAGAAACAGATCCGACAATTCATTCGCGAGTGTGACAATTGTCAGAGGTTCAAGTACGACAACAGTGCTTCTCCCGGCTTGCTGCAACCTCTACCTATTCCAGAGGCTGCGTGGTCTCAAGTTGGCCTCGATTTCATTGAGGGACTTCCCCTCTCTCACGGGAAATCTGCTATTTTGGTCGTGGTTGATCGCTTAACCAAGTATGCTCATTTTGTGTGTCTCACTCATCCATACTCGGCATTATCAGTGGCTCAAGCTTTCCTTGATCACGTCTTTAAGCTTCATGGTCTTCCTACTATCCTCATTAGCGATCGAGACAAGGTGTTCCTTAGCCAATTTTGGTCCGATTTCTTCAAACTGCAGGGGGTCGAATTACATATGTCTACGGCCTATCACCCTCAATCCGATGGCCAAACGGAGGTTGTTAATCGTTGTTTGGAAACTTATCTCCGTTGTATGTGTGGAGATCAACCGGCTAACTGGAGCAAATGGTTGAGTCTCGCGGAATTCTGGTATAACACTTCGTTCCACACCGCGATTGAAACTACACCTTTTGAAGCTCTCTATGGTTACCCTCCTCCGATCCATATTCCATATTTCAGGGGTGATTCTTCGGTGCATGATGTTAATGAGAGTCTCTTGGCTAGGGAGGCTATGTTGGACGTCCTTAAATTCCATCTTGGACGCGCTCAACGTCGTATGAAGCAGCAACACGACAAACATCGTTCGGATAGGCGATTTGCTATTGGCGATTGGGTGTATTTAAAACTCCAGCCTGATCGTCAAAATACTCTCCGTGATCGCCAGTTCCATAAGCTGAGTCCGAGGTACTTTGGACCTTTCAAGGTGATTGATAAGTTTGGCGAGGTAGCGTATAAGTTGGCGCTTCCTCCAGAGGCGAAGATTCATCCTGTTTTTCATGTGTCTCAGCTGAAAAAGAAGATTGGCTCGCTCTCTCAACTTCATGGTACTCTGCCAGTGGCCGGTAACTCTACCTTCTTGGAACCGGTTCAGATTTTAGATAGGCAATTGGTGAAACGAGGCAATCAACCCGCGACCAAGGTGTTGGTGCATTGGTCGAACTCTTTTCCTGAGGACGCGACATGGGAATTTCTCCATGATATCAAGGAAAGGTTTCCTCATTTCAAACCTTGAGGGCAAGGTTACTTGAGAGGGGGACGTTTGGTGCATGAAAGAGTAGAGAAATAAATGCTGAGGTGGCTGCATGAAATAAACGTGTGCATGCACACGCGAGTTGCGTGATGGAAGCTGAATCTACACACGGCATGTGTTAGTTAGTGTTATATAGTTACTATATAAGCTGTTTTGAATTCATTTTTGTACTCATGCTTTTGAATTAATGCAAAATTCCCTTCCCCCTGTTCTATCTTCTCCTTCGGGTCACTCTATTTGCGTAGGTGTAATTCCGGTTGTCGTTCGTAGCCCCCACGACCCCAATTCCACACCAGAAGCCTTCTATTCCAGTCTCATCTACCCATTACATTCTGGAGGGATAGTATTCTTGCTGCCTCATATATCATAAACCGGACTCCCTCTTCTGTGCTTCCACATAATGCCACCCCTTTTCATGTTCTCTTCAATAAAAATCCATCTTATACTCACATGAAAGTGTTTGGTTGTCTGTGCTTTGCCTCTACGCTTCATAGAGATAGAGACAAGTTTTCTCCTAGAGCATCTAAATGTGTTTTTCTAGGATACCCTTCAGGCTACAAAGGGTATAGAGTCTTATGCCTTGACTCTATGCAAGAAATAATAACTAGGAATGTGGTTTTTCATGAAGACTCATTCCCTATTTCTCACTTGCATCCATCCTCTTTCCCTCCTGCCGCACAAAATCCTTCAGCCACACTAAATAATTCTGCCGCACAAAATCCTTCAGCCACACTTAATAATTCAGCCTCACAAAGCAACACTTCAGCCACACTCCAAGATTCTGCTGCACAACATTCCTCAAGCTCTTCTGCCTCACAATCTACTCCAGATAATACCACCTCTGTAACCACAAAAGCTGGCAGAATCATCAAGCCTCCTACTCACTTGACTGATTACCTGTGCAACTCTGTCTCATCTTCAACACCATACCCCATATCTGCTTTCTTTTCCCTATCCAAATTGTCTCCACAACATGAAATACATAGTCCTCATGACTGTTGTCTTTGAACCAAAATCATATTCACAAGCCTCATCCTCTCCTGAGTGGCAGCAAGCTATGCAAGAGGAGTTGTCTGCATTAGAAAAGACAAATACTTGGAAGATCATGCCTCTACCTCCAGGAAAAATACCTATTGATTGCAAATGGGTGTATAAAGTCAAATTCAAAGCTGATGCTTCCATTGAGAGGTTCAAAGCTCGTTTGGTTGCAAAAGGTTTCACACAACTTGAGGGTGTGGATTTCCTTGACACTTTTTCACCCTTTGCTAAGCTAACCACTGTCAAATTTCTTCTTGCCCTTGTTGTTGTTAAAGAATGGACATTGTCACATTTAGACATCAATAATGCCTTCCTCTATGGTGATTTAGAAGAAGAAATTTACATGAAACTTCCACCCGGGCTTATTGTTGAGGGGGGAAATTCTGATGGATCAAGGCTTGTTTGCAAACTTAACAAATCTCTATATGGTCTCAAACATGCATCTAGACAGTGGTATCTCAAATTATCTGAAGTTTTTGCTAAGTTTGGTCTTCAACAATCAGCCTCGGATCACTCATGCTTCTTCAAGAAAAGTGATTCTGATTTCTTTGGTATTGTGGTATATGTTGATGACATGATGATTGCCACTAATAAGCCAGAAAGAATACAATCTTTCAAGGAATTTCTGTCTCAGTTCTTCAAGTTTAAAGATTTGGGAGTCCCAAAATATTTTCTTGGCCTTGAGATAGCAAGAAGTAAAGAAGGAATTATGATATCTCAAATGAAGTATGCCATTGATTTGCTTAGAGATGCAGGCTTGCTTGGCTGCAAACCATCCTCAATTCCCATGGATTCAGCAAATCACCTAAGGCAAGATACAGGACATGCCATGAAAGATCCATCCAAATATAGAAGACAAATCGCAGATTACTATATCTTTGTATAACGAGACCCGATATAACTTTTGTTGTCCATAAGCTTAGTCAATACGTTTCAAAGCCCTGTGATGAGCATTGGGAAGCAACTGAGAAGATACTGAGATATGTAAAGAGAACTCCAGGACATGGCTTATTATATTCGAGCAAGAATGATACTACACTTAGCATATTTTCGGATGCAGATTGGGCAGCTTGCCCAGATACAAGGCGATCCATGACGGGTTATTGCTTGTTTCTTGGTACCTCTTTGGTCTCTTGGAAGGCAAAGAAACAACATACAGTATCAAGATCATCGGCTGAAGCCGAATATTGAGCCATGGCACATGCTACATGTGAAGTAGTATGGGCAAGAGCATTGTTGGATGACTTCGGTGTTAGTATTAAGAAGGCAGTCCCTTTATTTTGTCCATCTTGAGAGGGGGTGTTGAAGTTGTTGCTTGTAGCTGAGGAATGAAGAGCCAGGGTTGTCAAAGAATGAAGAATAAAATTCAAATAAAGTAGCCGTTGGAAACGGTTATGAAGTTAGTTATTCGGTTGGTTGGTTAGTCGTTGTACAACTGTCATTCCAGCTGGAAAAATATCTTAGCTGGGTTAGTCAGGAAGATGAGCTCGTGTAGTATATATAGAGCTATCATATCTTCTTCATGCTCTGTATTTTTTCATATCTCATATCAATAAAATTCTTCTTTTTCGTCTGTCAGTTTTCATGCATATCAGTGAGTATGCATTTGGTATTTTTGTGTGTGATGTTTAGTGATACGTGAATATCTCCAAAAATATCCCCAAATATCTCTTATTTAGTTTAGTAGTGATTTAGCATATCTTTTCATATGCTCATTAAGTTAGAATCCCTATTATAAATAGGACTATTGTTATTCTCATTAGGCAATCAAGAAACATCAAATTATCTTATTTTCCTTTTATCGTATTTTCCTATTTTTATCGTCTTCTTTATTTTCTCGCAACCCTAGTTTGGAGCTGATCCCAGGGAAAGCCCGAGACGTCCACTTTTATCCCTCCGTCGTTGACCTCTCGTCGTCGCCGGAATCTTGTTAAGGGAGTGCACCCTTAACAATTGGTGCTTTCATTGCTGAATTCATGTCCGATTTTCAAGCAGGAGTAGGGCGCACGAATACTATGTGTTCGCTGCCTTCAATCGCAGAACTACCGGCGGTTACAGACCCAGTTCTGTCACCGGCTATGGAGTCGCCCTCCATAGCTCCGCGCACAGACCCGATTAGGGTTCTGTTCGAGCAGATGATGGCAGGTTTAGCGAGAGTGGAGACACGCATGGACGACTACGTTCGCCGCCCGTCTTAGCGCCACACGCTACGACCGGAACCAGAGCCGCCACACAGTCGCGCGACCTCCAGCACGCGACCCCTCATTCGCTGGAGGTCGCCTTGCCGTTTACTCCGCCGTTTGACGCGGTGTCCGTCGTTATGCCGCCACTGCCGACGAACGTCCCCTGTCTGAGCCGCACCGAGGGGTTTCTTCCTAACCCTAATTGCGCAGCAGGCTTGCTTCGACCAGGGTTCGCCCAGCAGCAATCAGCGGGGGAATCGCCGCCCACGTCGCGACCACAGCGCTCGTCGTGGGATCTGCCGCCCACGTCGGGATCAAAACAGACAGGGCCATGGGATCTGCCTCCCTCTTCACGCGCCCCTGCCGCATGGGATCCTTGGGGCAACCGCTTCACCGAACACCAGATTCATAGCAGGCACTCATCATGGGACCTTCCACCCACGTCGCGAGGTCAGCACTCATCGTGGGATCGGCCAGCCGCGTCGCATTCGCACCATGCGCAGGCACCGCCATGGGGATTTCCCCCCTCTTCTCTCACGACCGCGGATTGGGATCCCTGGGGTATTCGGTTCCCAGATCACCAAATTCAAAACGGTCACACGTCGTGGGAACCCCAGGAGCAGCGACAACCCGCGTCCTTACCGATCACGGATAAGTCGTACGGGTTAACAACTTCCGTTACTAGCAAGAGCGTAGTACCTGTCCCAGCAGCTGTGCCTGAGCAGACCATATCTCAGCCTGTAACATCTAATGCTGGGCCATCTGGTTTCGGTCGAATCGAGACTCCACCACCTTCTTTGATAACCCCAGGGCATCTGTTACAGTCTGGACTATCTACTGCTTTTGCACCTCAATCTATACAAACAACACATAAGGATGTGGAAGTAGTTCACGTGTCATCAAAGCCTGTGGCTGACTCATTAGCTCCTGGAGCAGCGGAATCTCAACCACCTATATTACCATTGCCACCAAATGTGCATGCCCACAAGCCAAATGGAAGGCTGTATTATGCGCGTAACAATTACAGAGGGCGTGGCGGAAGAGGCTCTGGGAACCTGCGGCCGGTTATGAAATTTTTAGTGAAGATTTTGATTTTTTGGCATATGAGGATGAGGATGATGTTGAATTGCCTAATGTTGAGGTCAAGCCTATTTACAATAAGGATGACTTCTTTGAATCCCTTTCTTCCAATGCCCTGAACAATGATCCTAATCATGGAAGGACAAGATACTCGGAGCAAATAAAATTAGACACAGAGACGTGTGGAGTATATTCAAGGTATCGAGTTGGTACAAGAGGCCTCATTGCTAATTTGTTTCCACCTTGAGGGCAAGGTGGATTTCAACCGTGGGGGAGTTGATACGTGAATATCTCCAAGAATATCCCCAAATCTCTCTTATTTAGTTTAGTAGTGATTTAGCATATCTTTTCATATGCTCATTAAGTTAGAATCCCTATTATAAATAGGACTATTGTTATTCTCATTAGGCAATCAAGAAACATCAAATTATCTTATTTTCCTTTTATCGTATTTTCCTATTTTTATCGTCTTCTTTATTTTCTCGCAACCCTAGTTTGGAGCTGATCCCGGGGAAAGCCCGAGACGTCCACTTTTATCCCTCCGTCATCGACCTCTCGTCGTCGCTGGAATCTTGTTAAGGGAGTGCACCCTTAACAATTGGTGCTTTCATTGCTGAATTCATGTCCGATTTTCAAGCAGGAGTAGGGCGCACGAATACTATGTGTTCGCTGCCTTCAATCGCAGAACTACCGGCGGTTACAGACCCAGTTCTGTCACCGGCTGTGGAGTCGCCCTCCATAGCTCCGCGCACAGACCCGATTAGGGTTCTGTTCGAGCAGATGATGGCAGGTTTAGCGAGAGTGGAGACACGCATGGACGACTACGTTCGCCGCCCGTCTTAGCGCCACACGCTACGACCGGAACCAGAGCCGCCACACAGTCGCGCGACCCCTCATTCCCTGGAGGTCGCCTTGCCGTTTACTCCACCGTTTGACGCGGTGTCCGTCGTTATGCCGCCACTGCCGACGAACGTCCCCTGTCTGAGCCGCACCAAGGGGTTTCTTCCTAACCCTAATTGCGCAGCAGGCTTGCTTCGACCAGGGTTCGCCCAGCAGCAATCAGCGGGGGAATCGCCGCCCACGTCGCGACCACAGCGCTCGTCGTGGGATCTGCCGCCCACGTCGGGATCACAGCAGACAGGGCCATGGGATCTGCCTCCCTCTTCACGCGCCCCTGCCGCATGGGATCCTTGGGGCAACCGCTTCACCGAACACCAGATTCATAGCAGGCACTCATCGTGGGACCTTCCACCCACGTCGCGAGGTCAGCACTCATCGTGGGATCGGCCAGCCGCGTCGCATTCGCACCATGCGCAGGCACCGCCATGGGGATTTCCCCCCTCTTCTCTCACGACCGCGGATTGGGATCCCTGGGGTATTCGGTTCCCAGATCACCAAATTCAAAACGGTCACACGTCGTGGGAACCCCAGGAGCAGCGACAACCCGCGTCCTTACCGATCGCGGATAAGTCGTACGGGTTAACAACTTCCGTTACTAGCAAGAGCGTAGTACCTGTCCCAGCAGCTGTGCCTGAGCAGACCATATCTCAGCCTGTAACATCTAATGCTGGGCCATCTGGTTTCGGTCGAATCGAGACTCCACCACCTTCTTTGATAACCCCAGGGCATCTGTTACAGTCTGGACTATCTACTGCTTTTGCACCTCAATCTATACAAACAACACATAAGGATGTGGAAGTAGTTCACGTGTCATCAAAGCCTGTGGCTGACTTATTAGCTCCTGGAGCAGCGGAATCTCAACCACCTATATTACCATTGCCACCAAATGCGCATGCCCACAAGCCAAATGGAAGGCTATATTATGCGCGTAATAATTACAGAGGGCGTGGCGGAAGAGGCTCTGGGAACCTGCGGCCGGTTATGAAATTTAGTGAAGATTTTGATTTTTTGGCATATGAGGATGAGGATGATGTTGAATTGCCTAATGTTGAGGTCAAGCCTATTTACAATAAGGATGACTTCTTTGAATCCCTTTCTTCCAATGCCCTGAACAATGATCCTAATCATGGAAGGACAAGATACTCGGAGCAAATAAAATTAGACACAGAGACGTGTGGAGTATATTCAAGGTATCGAGTTGGTACAAGAGGCCTCATTGCTCATTGGTTTCCACCTTGAGGGCAAGGTGGATTTCAACCGTGGGGGAGTTGATACGTGAATATCTCCAAGAATATCCCCAAATCTCTCTTATTTAGTTTAGTAGTGATTTAGCATATCTTTTCATATGCTCATTAAGTTGGAATCCCTATTATAAATAGGACTATTGTTATTCTCATTAGGCAATCAAGAAACATCAAATTATCTTATTTTCCTTTTATCGTATTTTCCTATTTTTATCGTTTTCTTTATTTTCTCGCAACCCTAGTTTGGAGCTGATCCCGGGGAAAGTCCGAGACGTCCACTTTTATCCCTCCGTCGTCGACCTCTCGTCGTCGCCGGAATCTTGTTAAGGGAGTGCACCCTTTACATTTAGTTTCTCAATTCCTACATCCTCCGCCCAATAAAAGCATCAAGCACTTGGCCAAGGCCGAGATGTCGTCCCCGTCCCCGTCTCTACTCCTCTTCATCATAATTGGCTATGTAATGGAAAAATGAATTTATAGGGTTGGATTGTTTTTTTTAAAGAAATGGAGTTGAATGGTGTTTTCATGTGTTGGTGTTGTATATATATGAATAAGAATGAGAGGTTTCTTTGTTAGTTGAAGAGTACGTTTGTTTTAATATTGACATTTCGCATGGAAGAAATCAACGAAATTTCTTGATGGAAAAGTAAGTCAAATAATTGTACCGTCACTTAGGATTAGGACTAGTTTGATTTTACTTTATTATAATATTGTATGATGTGATGAGTGGCATGTTCTAACAAAATAAATTTAAAAAAAATGGAACTATATAAATGTATATGGGAAAATATTTGTTAAAAAAGTTCTCTTTTGTCAACTAAATGTTAGTATAGACCATATATGATTATTGTAAAATTATCAACAATGAAGCATCACTTATTATAATAAAAATATCTCCACTGTGTGAACTAAAAAACATGATTTTTAATTATATATTAATGCTTTTAATTTTATTTATATTACATTTTCTCTTATGACAAACATGACTATATATATATATATATATATATAAGAATATTTTATTGTATATATAAAATACCGTTAAAACATAAATTGTGAGCTATTATTATTATTTTCTAGTGATGTCATTGAGCACGCAAGCATGAGCAAGGGGCTTAGCTAATCGAACTGGTAGTATCCAAGTCGTTTTGAGTTTGTAAAAATCATGGATTAAATATGCCCGGTCAATGGATTTTGACCAAACAATAAATGTGACGAGACATTTAATTTTATGAAATTAAATGATATAGCGTCGATCTACATTTTACGTAGATAAATGTAGTATATTCATTTTCTCTAATCCGATTTCCGGTGAGTGAGAAATAGTGGATTAAAGTTGGGCATAATTAGCTTTTAATTAAAGCTTTAAGTTAGAGCTTAGGGAATAATTAACTAGTGTTAATTATCCCACATTGGAGAAGTAACACATCTTTTAATGTGTTTAAATTAAGTGACTTTATGTTACTTGATAATTATAGTGGATCAAGATGGGTGAAAGAGCCCCCACGCGCGCCGCCGCCCGCCCGAGCCTGTGGGCGTGGGCGTGGTCGCGGTCGCAGGCCTCGGGCCCGATCCCGATCTTGATCTTGGATCTTGGCAATTGGTCTTTGGGCTTGGGTCTGGACCATTACTATTCTTTTTAGACCACCGCCGAGTCAGCAATCCAAGTGGCTTGACACATTGTCAAGCGTGGCACAGTCAAAGCCTACACGGCTGCCACATGAGAAATCCACACGCTCCACACGCGAAAGGCACACGCCTGCCACAAGCTCTCGTAACGTTCGGCAGTTACAATCTCGCAATGATGACAGCCATCATGGCTGTTGACCCCCAGCAGTGGACTGAGCCTATAAAGAGGCTAGCCATTCCATGCATCTTTACAGAACATTCACAAGCATTTGCATCATAAGCTCTCTCCCTCTCTGCATTGTCTTTCTGTCGAAGCTCTGCCCTCTCCTCCATCCAGTTCGTCGGAGCTCTGCTGATAGCGGTGCTGCTTCACCAGAGACGTAGCCGTTTTACCTTTGGGGACGACACGCCAAACCGAGAGCACTACTGGGGGGTATCTCGCTTGCGGGAAGAGGCCTCCTCGACTCAGCTATCAAACTTCACGGTTTAGTTGTTTCAATTTTTCAGTTGTAATTTCAGTTCAGTTTTCCATTTGTATTTCTTCTTTTGGATTGTATTATGCCATACTATTATCTCTTGTACTCCGGAAACCAACAATAATACTACTAGAATTTTCTAATTCATAAGTAAATGTATGAGATACACATCTACTTGAATAATATTAATTGTATATTGGGGATAATATATTTGAGATTTTGTCAACGGATGAAACTGCGACCAAATAGTAGCAAAACTACGTCTACACGTTTTGTCTAGAAGCATTGATCAAAATTCGTTCCCACAAATAAACCATAACCTATAAGTCAATGCAGATAACTTTAAACGTAAGTCTCATAAAACTTCTACTGCTGCAAAATAAAGAAAGTGACAATTGGCCAGAAACTCTCTATATATTTAATTAATAGTCATAACAACTTTAGCAATACTTTATTTTTCGATAACTAACTTCGATAAGATTCTTGGTATAAGGTGGATAAGATATTTCAAGACATCGTTTTGACTATGTTCACCACACCATAACATTATTCAGTTCGAGTTTTGACATACGTTATTTACAAAATTAATAATGTTAATAATAATTTGTAAGGCATTTAAATAAAATCACATTTATCACGTAAAGGAAGGAGTAATGCTATTATAAATCTAACGTGAGGGATGCTCACAAGAGATGAGTTGCATTGCATAGCACTTATATATGTTGTCATTTTATTCTGTTAAACAGAACGGTTTTTAATTTCTAAGATCACCAAATAGAAGTATATGAGCTCAGTATAATTTTTAACATATCTTTACTTTGTGGTAGTGTTTAATTTAGGTATGTGTGCGCTACTAAAATACTCCCTCCGTCCCGCATTACTTGCACTTATTTCCTTTCTGGGCTTCCCAAGTTATTTGCACTCTTTCCATTTTTAGTAACAATTTATACCTACAGCCGTAACTGTTGACTTTGTCTATCACTCATTCCTTAATCTCCGTACCCAAAAGGAAATGTGCGAGTAGTGCGAGACGGAGGGAGTATTTAAAAACCTGAGCAAAGGCTATTTGGGGTCCTAAACATATGACGACTTTACGATTTTGGTCGATAACATTATTTTTTCGTTATTGCATCTCGGACAAATGAAAACGGTCCGAATTTGGTCCATTTTGGACGGCACCATAAAAAATTGACAGTCAACGCCAATTAAGATCTATTTTGATTGAATTAGTTTACTAATCCATGATTAATTAGCAACTTTGAGAACAGTCTTAATCTACGATGGTGAAGTCAAAAACTCAACTTGCTCCAAGCTCCGATGGCGGCAGCGGTGGTGAAGCTCCACCAAATCTGAGCTCCGGCTAGAATTAACATGAAAGTAATTGAAATATCATCTGATAATCCCCATAGCTCCAATTTGTGGAAAAAGATAAGAATTTTTGCAGATTAGGGTATGAACAACTTATTGAAAGATTGTAGTAATTTTCGATGTATTGATTCATCAATAGGTATGCCTTAATATAGGTCATATTACATCCATGTATGGTAGGGAATAATCTATTTCTAGACAATGTAATAGTGTATCAATCACCTATTAATTGAGTATCAATCACCTATCAATTACATATTTCTTGCCTTCTTCTTTTATGGTAAGTCTTCTTAACACTCCCCCTCAAGTTGAGCAACGGCATCTCCGATGCTTAACTTGCTTAAGACTTCATTGAACACTTTCGGATTTACTGCCTTGGTAAGAATCTCTGCGAGTTGGTCTTCTGATCTGACAAAAGGAAACTCTATCATCCCTCCTTCGATCTTTTCTTTGATAAAGTGACGGTCCACTTCCACGTGCTTCGTCCTATCATGCTGAACTGGATTTTCAGAAATGCTGATAGCGGCCTTGTTGTCGCAGAATAATTGACTTCTTCTCTTGGGAGGAAGGCCGATCTCGATGAGTAGCCGCCTTAGCCACATAATCTCTGTTAGACCACTTTTGATTCCTCGGAATTCAGCCTCGGTACTTGACAAAGCTACTACCTTCTATTTTTTGCTCTTCCAAGTGACCAAATTCCCTCCAACGAAGGTAAAGTATCCTCCAATAGACTTTCGGTCTATCGGGTTGCTTGCCCAATCAGCGTCAGTGTATCCATCCACTTCAAGATCACCATTATTTCTTAGCAATACTCCGTAACCTGCAGTCCCTTTCAAGTAACGCATCACCCTCAGTGCTGCATCCATGTGATTCTCCTGAGGTTTGTACATGAACTGGCTTATGACTCCCACTGCATAGGATATGTCTGGCCTCTTATGGGCGAAATATATTAGCTTGCCGACCAGACGCTGGTATTCTTCTCGATTGGCGAGCTTCGCTCCATCTTCAAACTTCAAGCCATGGTTCACCATAAGTGGTATGTCTGCCGGCTTGCATCTCCAACACATATTTCCTCTGTCGCAGGAATATCCCTTCTCTGGATCGAAGCACTTCAATCCCCAAGAAATATTTGAGAGCTCCCAGATCCTTCATCTCAAATTCTTGGAATAAGTGTTTCTTCAAGTCGTCTATTTCTTCTTCATCATCTCTGGATATAATCATATCATCTACATAGATGATTAGACAGGCCATCCGGTCACCCCTTCTTTTAATGAACAAAGTGTGGTCTGATTGGCTTTGGGAGTATCCGTACTTGTTCATGGCTTGTGAGAAACTCCCAAACCATACTCTGGGTGACTGTTTCAGTCCGTAGAGGGTCTTCTTTAACCTGCATACCTATCCTCCAAATTCATTCGAGTATCCTGGAGGGGCTTTCATGTATACTTCTTCATCTTTCTTTAATTCTCCATGTAGGAAGGCATTCGTCACATCAAACTGGTGTAGCTTCCAATCCTTGCAGGCTGCCACTGAAAGCAACGTTTGGACTGTATTCATTTTTGCCACAGGGGAGAATGTTTCCCCATAGTCGATCCCATAGTTTGAGTGTACCCTTTTGCCACCAACCGTGCCTTGTACCTCTCGATGGATCCGTCTGCCCGCCGTTTGATGGTGAAAACCCATCGGCACCCTACTGGTATCTTTCCTTCTGGTAGACTGCATTTTTCCCAAGTATTGTTCCAGAGAAGTGCGTCCATCTCCTTTTTCATTGCCTCTCGCCAGTGCTGATGTTTCATTTCCTCTTCAGCCGATCGCGGGAGATCCTCTTCATACAAGGCTACTTCAAAAGCTCGAGCCATCTCAGTTAGGTGTCCGACCGAGAGGTTTGCCATAGAATACCTTGTTTTGCGTCCCTTCCAGTTGGGAGAGTATCTTTTGGGTGGTACTCCCCTCGTTCTTCTTGGTGGAAGTTCGAACATTTTGCCACTCACTTCAGGCTCCTCGTTTGTCTCATTTTCCTGTCTCCCATGGTTAGTATTTAGTGAAGGGGTGGAATCAATCTCAGGATTACTAACCTCAGGAATCGTGGACGAGTCTGACAGAGGAACTAGTTCACTAACTTCGCAAGGTTGAATATGGGATGAAGACGGCCCGGTAGTACCGCAGCTCGCATCATCTGTTGGATCATCTTCTGTCACAGGGCTTGGCAATGGCATCGAGGATGGTTCGTCTGGAGGAAGTGGGTGGCCTGGATTTGAGTATTGGGACCAACTTAGGGGGTCACTAACGGGTTCAGAACCCTTTTTCTCCCCCTGACCGCTAGGTTGGCTATAGAAGTATTCGTTTTCCACAAAATCACAGTTCATGGTAACGTAGAGGCGTTTAGTTTTGGGATCATAGCACCGATACCCCTTCTGATCCTTACCATAACCTACGAAGACACACTTAACGGAACATGGAGAGAATTTTATCCTGTCGTGTTTTGGGGTGTGGACAAAGACAGAGCATCCAAAAATTTTGGGTTTGAGGGTAAGAGGTGGTGGTATCTGATTTTGTGTGGAGAAGACATCGAAAGGAGTTTTAAAGTTTAGGATATGGGTAGGTAATCGATTGAGTAGGTAAACCGAGGTGGCTACTGCTTCTGGCCAAAAGGTTTTAGGGACATGTGAGTCGATTACAAAGGCCCTAGTCATTTCAAGTATTTTCCTGTTTTTCCGCTTTGCGACCCCATTTTGCTCCGGAGTATGTGGACAAGTAGTTTGATGAACTAACCCTCTCTCTCCAAAACACTGTTGCATGTTTGAGTTAACAAACTCCCCCCCGTTATCGGACCTAAGGATTTTGATTTTTTTTTGTTGTACTGAGTGTGCACCATATTGTAGAACAAGGTTAATTTCTCAAAAACATCGGATTTGGATTTCAAAAAATATACCCAAGTTAAACGCTTGCAGTCATCGATAAATAACAAAAAATACTTAAATCCGAGGCTACCCAAAACGGGTGCTGGGCCCCAAACATCAGAGTGAATCAAAGAAAAGGTAGTATCCATACGAGAGTTATTGAGCTTATATGAGTGTCTAAGGCTCTTAGCAAAAAAACAAGCACAATTGAAAGAAAACTGAGTACTGGCTAAATTGGGAAAAAGCATACGCATGTATCCTATGGAGGGATGTCCTAACCGGCGATACCAAAGCCAACCCTGTGATTCTGTTGGTCCGTGAGTCAGCATCGCAGTACCAGGTTGAGCCATCTTGTCCACATAATACAGTCCTTGTGGTTCAGTGCGATGCCCAACTGTCATCCCCGTCTTGATATCCTGTAAAACACACAAATTGGGCTCCATTAGAAGTTTACACTTCAATTCTCTAGTTACATGACTAACTGAGAGTAATTTGTGTGCTAATAATGGCACGTAGAGATTCGAGATCTGCAACGATGGAGTGATCTTGATCGTGCCCGCCCCCTGGACTGGAATTATACTCCCATTTGCTGTCTGAACATACTTCTTATGTGGAGCGGAAATATTAGTAAAATCAGTAAGTTCATAAGACATAGTATCAGTAGCACCACAGTCAAATATCCATTTTTCCTCTTCAGGTTGTTTTTAAGATATCGATGAGTGTGCAAGGGCTTGGAATTTATTATGGCAAGGGATGTTGGGGTTAATTTCTAATTCAGGGCACGTCGATGGTGTATTTGCAAAAACACAGAAACTAGTGGGTGCATTTAAATATTTCTCAGAAGTGTGTGGGTGTTTTTTTGGAGAGTATTTTTTTCGGGGTCAAACTGGAAATACTGGAGACTCGGTGACTGGTTTCGCAATTTGGAGGAAATCTGGGGTTGTTTTGTGATTTCGCCAAAATTGTGGATTAAAGGGGGAAAAAGACTACATCCTTCGTAAAACCTACCTTGGCCATTTCGTCGCTGCCGTGATTCGTTCCTCCCTCGGTTGTCTCCCGGCATACTGTGCCGGTGCTACCCACCGGGATTCCGGTGTCGGCAGTCCGGTCGGTAATAGCGACCGCCGCTCTTCCTCCGCCGTTTCTGTTCAGTGCTCGCGCCGCCCTTGCCTTCTTCATATCGTCCCACCAATCGGGGAATCCGATGAGGTGGAAGCACCCCTCCTTGTTGTGCTTCTTTCCACCGCAGTGGGAACAAGTCAACCAACTTTTATCCTCGTCGGTGCGCCGATTCCACGGTCGATTTGCGATGTTGGGTGGCTGATTCGGGCGTCCTTCCCGGTTCCACCGGATCCTATTCCGTCCTTCTCGGTTCCACCAGATCTGACGCCTAAGATTGCGTCGTTGTTTGATTCTCGGCGAATAATTCCGTAAGCTTCGCGCACCGTTGGTAACGGGTCGCGCCTGGTTATTTCCTTCTTTATTGCATCATATTTATCGTCTAATGCAGTGAGAAATTGGTAAAGTCGCAGTGTTTGCTTGTCCATTGGTTTCACTTCCCGCCGGTCAATTGATATCCATAGCCCCTGGAACTTGTTCCATATGGCTTCAAGTGATGCTCCTTCTTGTCTGACTGTGTTGGTTTGTCGGTGTAGGTCGTAAATCTAGAGTGGGTCGCCCCCGCTGCCGTATGTGATGGCGAGACCTTCCCATAAGTCATACGCCGTCTCATATTGCGATACCTCATTAATCAGGTCTGTCTCGATGTTGTTTATTATCCAATAGTGGTCGCGTTGTTTCCATTTTGGAAAGAATGGATCGGTTCGGGCTGGGGGGCTTGTAACTCCATCTATGTGAGACGACAACCCCTTTCCCCCGATTCCTCGATCCATCAGATTGGACCAGAGAGGATAGTTCTCTCTGTTCAGTTTCGGTTTGACCACGACGTCGCCCAATGATTCTGAGTGATGAGGTTGGGGGTTTGTTGGTGTTGTGTTAGTTTTGGGTGATTCAGAGGCCGATCTGAGGTTGCTCTGTTTCAGGAACTCCGCGAATTGCGCGGCTAATTCTGGTGGAAACACCATCACGTTTTTTGTGGATGTTTCGGTGGTTTGGTTGTCGCCGGAGTTGGATTCCTCCGTGTGCGACATATTCGCTGGTTTTGTCAAAGGGTTGGGAAAGGTTTAAGGATGATGATGATATTTTTCTGAATCCTTACCCGCTCGTGATACCATATTGAAAGATTGTAGTAATTTTCGATGTATTGATTCATCAATAGGTATGCCTTAATATGGACCATATTACATCCATGTATGGTAGGGAATAATCTATTTCTAGACAATGTAATAGTGTATCAATCACCCATTAATTGAGTATCAATCACCTATCAATTACATATTTTTTACCTTCTTCTTTTATGGTAAGTCTTCCTGACACAACTACTTCTCAATTTGAAATTTCTTTGCTCCTAAAGATTCGATTTTTCCTCGTCATTTGATTCTTGGGTTTCATTTTCTTCAAATGGAAGAAGGCTGAAACTCATCAAACAATGCTGATCTCTCTCAAGAGAACAAAATTCTTTAATTTTATTTTCTCATTGCTCTTGGTGACCACTCACCATGAGCAGCAGCAATTTCAGATCCTCACCGCCTTCATTCTCTATGGCTCTCTCGAGCAGCTCAATCTTGGTGGCGGAGTAAATTAAATTGGGGGCATTTGAAGGGTAAAATTGGAGAGCCTCGACGAGGGTTAAGTCGAGCCATATGATGCCGAAATGGGAGTACTTGTTATGACGCCCGATAGCTTCCATACGTGGATTGAGGGCCATTTTCTGGAGAGGGGGGATGGTGATGGTGATGGTGATGGTGATGGTGATGGTGGATGAATAAAGATAATATGTTTAGGACAAAAAAAAGTAAATACAATATTTATAAAATATTGAATTTTCTAATCAGAAAATTTTAATCCAGTCAAAACTGAGTAAAATGGCGTCGACTGTCAAATTTAGACGGCGTCGTTAAAAAATGATCAAATCCGTGGACTAAAATCGTAGAATCATCATATATTTAGGACCACAACTGACCTTTAGTCTTAAAAACCCTTACAAGAAAGTGTATCTCCAACTAAGAACTAACGCATAGATAAACAATTTACTAATGTTTATTCATTACATTTTTCAACAATAAGAGGCTACAACCAAAACAAAATTTCTAATCGATCTCATCTTCTTTACACGGAAATGACCATGCTTTTTTGAAAATTTGACAAAAAGTTTTATATGGGGTAACTACATACTCTATATTTGTCATATATTATTCGTACTTTTCATTTTAGGTCGTAAATTTAAGATTAAATTTTTTTTATAATTAAATTAATATTTTAAGTGTAATGAGATATCACTTAATATGAAAACACTTAATTAACTCTAATATATTAATTAAATAAATACCCTAATTCTTACTTAAAATAGAAATATCGTAAATAGTTTGGGATGAGACATGTGTATCTGATTTTTGATTTCTAAAGTTGCTTATTTATGTTTTTGGGATTGCATATTTAAATTGTGCTTGGCTGATTTCTAAAGTTGCTTTATTTACTTTTTCGGATAGTGCATTTAAATTGTTTTACATGCTTGTGATTTTTAATCCTTGTAATTGTATCTAATTTTAAGTTATTAATTCAAAATATGAATTCATTGCTTTGGGAAAAAATAAGAAAATGTCGACAGTTCGTGTATTTGCTTGCTAATAACATGTCATATTGATTTGACACATATCTCCACGTAGGTGGTAAATGTACTCCAAATCAGCTTTGATTTGGCTGTAATTATTTATCGGGGAAAAATTCGGGAAAAACTCGAAGTTCATGTATTTACATTCAAAAATAAAAGTTCAGGAGAAAAATAAAAAAAATATTGAATTTTCATGTATTTATAGACAAATAACTTATTATTCTATTAAAACATGGAAAAAAGCACGGGTATTTCGTGCTCTTTTCTAGACAAAATACAGGCTTGTAGTTAATTATTTATTTTATAAACTAAACAATAAGTAGAATCATGATAAAAATATGATTATAGTGACATAGCTACCAAACATACAATAAATCATTAGTGTTATAAGACATAATCAATGAATTTATAGTTACTGAATTTTGAACATAATTATACTATTGAAATTGCAGAAACATCAATATCTTCATAATGATACTAGAAGTGAATGAGATCCCCATGAGTAAATATGAAACATCTAAAATATTAAATCCAAGTCCTATGATTATACTTGGTTTATTTTATGACATTTTTTGTATTTTTTATAAAATTAAAAGTTTTCATTTATTCCTTGTAAGTAATGGTACTTTGAAATTAGATGAGTTTTGTTTTGGTACAAGACAGTACTCTGTTTTATACTGTAATTTTTTCTTTTAATTATTTTTTTAATTCAATAATCGTTTCAGTACTAGATAATCTTAGATATTCAAATCTAAAGAAAGTTTTGGAAAATCTTTCATGATAGCCTCAACCAATGTGTTGCTGAGCCTTATCAATTCTAATGATTTTTTCTCATGCATTTGCTTTTGAAAAAACTATAATTGCTTTCAACCAATGCATAGTTAAAATTTATATAGAATTTGTGATGTTTTAACAAAATGGTTGATTTTAAGATGATTGGATTAGAGAGTTGTTATGCTGAATTTGTGCTCGAATTGAATATTTTGAATTTGGTTGAATTGTCATCTATCCTTTTTGGGATGTCCTATCTATACTAATCTAGGGGTGTGCATTCGGGTTTTGGTTCGGTTTTTTACCAAAACCGAACCAAAACCGAAAAACCGAATTTAGTTCAAAATCCAAACCGAACCGAACCCGAAAAACCGAAAAAACCGAAAACCGAACTTAAAAAACCGAAAAACCCGAACAAAACCGAAAAACCCAAAAAAAAACCGAAAAACCTGAAAAAATAAATATAATATAAATATATATTTATATATGTGTATTTTATTTTATTTTATATATACTAATAGAATATTTATATATAATATAAAATTAATAATACATATAATATATATTATATAGTTGAATATATTAAAAGAATATATATATTATATATAATATAATATATTAAATTAATAGAATATATATATAATTCGGTTTTTCGGTTTTTTCGGTTTTTTTCTTCGCCCGAACCGAACCGAACCGAAAAACCAAAATTTTTTTATTTTTAAAACCGAACCGAACCGAAAAACCTAAAAAACCGAACCAAATTTTAAAATTTCGGTTTGGTTCGGTTCGGATATTCGGTTTCCGATTTTTTTGCTCACCCCTATACTAATCTAAGAGCATCTCCAGTGGGCGGATGTCCCACTCGGACATCCACTAGGACATCCCAAAAACACCTCCTGCCACGTCACTAGGACTTCCCATCCCACTGCCACGTCACTAGGACATCTCCTGCACAATCCGCCCTTCCCATCGCCCTTCCCACTAGGACTTCCCGCAATAAAAAAATCACAATAATGTAATTACGTAAAAACGGAATTATAATTTTGACATGGAATACGGGAAAGCAAAATACGGGCAAAAATACATAGTCATAAAACATAAAAAAAACATAGTTAGAAAAAAAACAAAATACATAGTCATTCAAAAAAAGAAAAATACATAGTCCAATATCCCCGGCTCACTCCGCGCTGTCCTCGTCGCCCGTGCCGCCCCCGTCGCCCGTGCCGGCCCCATCGTCCCCGCCGCTAATCTCGGCGCCATCATCTCCAATGGGTGGCATCCCCAAATCGCGCCGACATCCATCGATGACATCCTTCAACATCCTCTTGTACTCCGGATCGGTTGTGCTATGCCACCTATGCATGGTCCGGACCAAGCTAGTCGTTAACTGCGCGCGGGCGAGTCGGTCGATATCTTCTGGGGGAGCAGGGGCCTCCGATTGGACCTCGAACGACCCGTTGCTGCTTCCCCTAGCCCTCCGCTGCGCAACCGGGCGACGACGGCGGCGAGAGTCTGATTGAGGTAGCGGGGACACTTCGTCGGCTTCTGGGCCCCTACTACCCCCTGCCACCGGCATCATCCCCGCCATCATCCCCAGCATCATCCCACCCATCCCCATCATATTTGGGGTCATGCCCCCCATCCCCATCCCCGGCCCCGGCATCATCATATTTGGGGTCATGCCCCCCATCCCCATCCCCATCCCTGGCATCATCATATTTGGGGTCATGCCCCCCATCCCCGCAGCCCTGGACATCATTCCACCCATCCCACTCATCCAATTGTACATATAAGGGGACATCATCCCACCCATTCCACCCATCCCCGACATTGTCGGAACTGTTGTCGCATTTCCGCTAACGTTTCCCTCTAGGTCGATGGGAAACGCCGGAGTCTGCGACTCGCTCGTGGCAGGGGAGTTCCTATCGTTCTCCATTAAGTAGAAATGAAATTTGTAGTAAAAGAAGAGAGAAACTTGTTAACACAAGTGGTGCGAATGAAATGAAGTTCAACGAGCCGTATATATAGAGTTTTAAAAAAAAATAATTACCGGGCGTCCGACCTGGACGTCCGACCCACTCCACAATGGCGGACGTCCGCCCGCCCGTCGCCCGCACGTCCGAGGACACCCGAAGTCCTCACGGGACGTCCGTATCCGACCTTTGACGCCACAATGGCGGACGTCCCGGTCGCCCGTCGCGGACGTCCGACCGGACGTCCGCCATTGGAGATGCTCTAAAGTGACAGTTTATTGAAAAGTAAAAAATGCCCTTTTTGGCGGGAAACTGTGAAGCCTAATTTTTTACCCTTTTAGTCATTTTGTGGGCATGTTATTAATTGCAAAATTTGTGTTCACACTATATATGTATATGGGTTGTGTATGTGGCAGCGTGTATCTATAATAAAAGGTAGCATCTGTTGGACAAAAAATGGTGAAATGAATTGCTTTAATTTAATGTGTTGAAATTATTTATAAATATATATTCAAGGTGGGAGAGTAGATGTGGAGGCGTGTGTTTAGTCTATTAGGGTTTAGTTTGGGCCTTTTTGTGTATTTAATAATATGGGCTTTTAATAATATAGGAGAATTTTAAATTGAACACATTTTTAAAATTACATTTGGATTGTTATTGTATATAATAGTATATATTTTTAAAATTATTTAAATATATTAATTTAATTTAATGTGTTGAAATTACTTTATAAATATATATTTACATTCAAGATATATATATATATATATATATATATATATATATATATATATATATATATATATATATATATATATATATATTTAAATTACTATAAGTAGTATACATAGCTATAATTGAGTTGATTTTGATTTATTCCACTAGCTAAGATATTGTTATTTATGACTGAGTTCTATTTCTTTTTTTATGATTCTCAAAATATTATGTTTATGAATATTATCATGCATTATTGAAATTAGTATTGATAAAAGTGAATTTATTATTTGTGAAAAATATGGTTTTTGTATTTGTTTGCTCATGTCTTCTTAATTCTAAAAAACATGTTTTAAATCATGAACTATGTAATCAGGTTTGATATTACTAATAATATGGAAAAGAAAATATTTAAAAAGTTTGAACTTCATATCTTTAATTTATTTATTATTTCTAATTAGCTCTAAAATTATTTTTGGTAGTAAACTGCTCACCAAACATGACTTATAATATCACTTCACCGTTGAACTTTAATATGTTAATTAATGCCAACTTTGGAGCAGTTAGATGGATACTCACAATTTATTTTTCTTTTTAAGTATTAATAATTAAATCATTAAATAAAAATAAAATTAATAATAGTGTAGTATTTTTATTAATAATATATTTCTTTAGTTTGAATTGTTAATAGTATATATAAGTTAAATGTACATATTCCAACAATATCTAAATTGATATCTAGAAATAATGCATTTAAATGACAACATAAGCGTAATATTAAGTTTATAATTTAAAAATAAATATCTTGATGTGGAAAAATTATAATATGATGTCATGTGAGACTAATGATTAAAAAATAATATTATTAATGAGATATTTATAAATAATTTTGGTATGAATTTGATTATGAAAATAAAAAAATAAATTAACCTATGGGATGGGATGGGATGGGATGGGATGGGATGAGAACCTTCCACACCAAGTATCTCTATGGGACGGGACACCCGCAATGGGGTCTCGCCGGATTGTCCCGACGGGATGGGTCCGAGCTCCCATGCTGCCATTGGGTGCGCTCTAATAAGACACATTGCAAATATACAAATTTCTAATTGTATATTATTCTAAAAAATTCTATTAATTCTATATATGTCATTATAATGTTGAATTTTTTGTATTAATTTGTTGTACTTTATAATGTTGAATTTTTTTGTAGTACATTTAATTTAACTTGAATGGTGGTAATAGTCTATAAATCATGCATATACCTGTTAGATTTCAATATAGATGTTAGATTTCAATTAGGGTTCAGAGAATAATTAATATAATTGAATTAGCTTTTTAAGTAAATAAGGAAATACTTAATAAAGGAACACTTAATTAACACTAATATTTAAATTAAATATCTTAAGTTGTACTAAAAATAAAAATAGAGCAAATAGTTTGGGACGGTCCGAAAATGAAATGTGCGAATAGCATGAGACTGAGTATTGTTCTCTCATTGTTTTATACACAAAAAAACTGTAGATTTGACTATACTTTATTCAAGGTGGGAGAGTAGATGTGGAGGCTTGGGTTTAGTCTATTAGGATTTAGTTTGGGCTTTTTTGTGTATTTAATAATATGGGCTTTAATAATATAGTAGAATTTTAAATTGAACACATTTTTAAAATTAGATTTGGATTGTTATTGTATATAATAGTATATATTTTTAAAATTATTTAAATATATTAATTTAATTTAATGTGTTGAATTACTTTATAAATATATATTTACATTCAAGATATATATATATATATAGGGGAGCGTTATTCTCCTTTTCACATCTTAGATCCTTTTTCCTTCTTAATATTACGCGTTAGATCTAAGGCATCAACGGATCAGATTGATTCTATAAAACTGGTTCCGTGTTGCATTATAGAAGGTGGTTGTATGCATTACAGGGTTATTATTGACATTTGACGGAAAAGTAACTGCCACATTTTGGTATCTGCGAATAATGCACCACATGGTCACGAGTAATGCATATAATTGACTATATAATGCACAATATGTGAACTGCAATGCATACGAATAAGATGTACTATGTTATGATGTTTGGACACACGTTTCTTGTTTCCCCTAAGGGTTTAATAAGCTTAGGGGCTAGGGTATAGTACGTAGACACGTATGTAATCTTCACTTGGTAACGAGTAATGAATATAATTGACTATATAATGCAGAATTTGTGAACTGCAATGCATACGAACAAGATGTGTTGTGTTATGATGTTTGACACACGTTTCTTGTTTCCCCTAAGGGTTTAATAAGCTTAGGGGCTAGGGTATAGTACGTACGCATTAATAACAAATTATAAAACGATACGAATAATTCACCAAATTGTCACGAGTAATGGATGTTATTAACTATATAATGCACAATATGTGAACTGCAATGCATACGAATAAGATGTACCATGTTATGATGTTTGACACACGTTTCTTGTTTCCCCTAAGGGTTTAATAAGCTTAGGGGCTAGGGTATAGTACGTAGACATTACTAACAAATTGTTGTTATTGGAATATACGTATGTGCATTATTTGGTTTAGGTAGTGCATTATGTAGCTGTTAATTGTCATTATCTCAGTATATTATGCATTATTAGAGGTATTGTGTATATGGGTTAATCAACGGATTGAAGATTACATACGTGCATTTAGTAATGTCTACGTACTATACCCTAGCCCCTAAGCTTATTAAACCCTTAGGGGAAACAAGAAACGTGTGTCAAACATCATAACATGGTACATCTTATTCGTATGCATTGCAGTTCACATATTGTGCATTATATAGTTAATAACATCCATTACTCGTGACAATTTGGTGAATTATTCGTATCGTTTTATAATTTGTTATTAATGCGTACGTACTATGCCCTAGCCCCTAAGCTTATTAAAGCCTTAGGGGAAACAAGAAACGTGTGTCAAATATCATAACACAGCACATCTTGTTCGTATGCATTGCAGTTCACAAATTGTGCATTATATAGTCAATTATATCCATTACTCGTTACCATGTGAAGATTACATACATGTCTACGTACTATACCCTAGCCCCTAAGCTTATTAAACCCTTAGGGGAAACAAGAAACGTGTGTCAAACATCATAACACAGCACATCTTGTTCGTATGCATTGCAGTTCACATATTGTGCATTATATAGGCAATTATATGCATTACTCGTGACCATGTGGTGCATTATTCGTAGCGGTTTCCAGCCATTATTAGATTACTATTGTACCCTCATAATGCACAAAATAGGACAAATAATGCAACACGAGATTAATTACCCAATGTTGATCTTGACCGTCCATTTCTCTAATCTAATGGCTGATATTAAGAAGGAAAAAGGAGGAAATATAGGAAAAGGAAATGAATACATCCCTATATATATATATATATAGAAATATATTTATATTTAAATTACTATAAGTAGTATATATAGTTATAATTGAGTTGCTTTTGATTTATTCCACTAGCTAAGATATTGTTATTTAAGACTGAGTTCTATTTCTTTTTTTATGATTCTCAAAATATTATGTTTATGAATATTATCATGCATTATTGAAATTAGTATTTATAAAAGTGAATTTATTATTTGTTAAAAATATGATTTTTGTATTTGTTTGCTCATGTCTTCTTAATTCTAAAAAACATAATTTAAATCATGAACTATGTAATCAGGTTTGATGGTACTAATAATATGGAAAAGAAAATATTTAAAAAGTTTGAACTCCATATCTTTAATTTATTTATTATTTCTAATTAGCTCTAAAAATATTTTTGGTAGTAAACCGCTCACCAAACATGACCTATAATATCACTTCACCGTTGAACTTTAATATATTAATTAATGCCAGTTTTGGAGCAGTTAAATGGATACTCACAATTTATTTTTCTTTTTAAGTATTAATAATTAAATCATTAAATAAATTAACCTATGGGATGGGATGGGATGAGAACCTTCCACACCAAGTATCTCTATAGGACGGGACACCCGCAATGGGGTCTCACCGAATTGTCCCGACGGGATGGGTCCGAGCTCCTATGCTGCCATTGGGTGTGCTCTAATAAGACACATTGCAAATATACAAATTTATAATTGTATATTATTCTAAAAAAATTATTAATTAAAAAAATAAAAAATAAATTAAACTATGGGATGGGATGAGATGGGATGAGAACCTTCCGCACCAAGTATCTCTATGGGACGGGACACCCGCAATGGGGTCTCGACGGATTGTCCCGACGGGATGGGTCCGATCTCCCATGTTGCCATTGGGGGTGCTCTAATAAGACACATTGCATACAAATTTATAATTGTATATTATTCTAAAAAATTCTATTAATTCTATATATCTTCCTAAACCATGAATTCTATTAATTTGTTGTACTTTAAAATGTTGAATTTTTTTGTAGTACATTTAATTTAACTTGAAACGTGGTAATAGTCTATAAATCATGCATATACCTATTAGATTTCAATATAGATGTTAGATTTCAATTTTTGAGAGATTTCAAATTGGGTTCTCCAATAGAGAAGAAATAGAAAAAAAGATATTATACTGATAATAATTCAACATACTATGGTGGAGCAATAGAAATTGTGATGATTTTTTTTCCTTTTAATAAATTGGGGTGTTAAATTAATCGAGAGGAGATAACAGAATGACATTTTAATAGCCTTCTCATTTACTTCTATTTTTTTCCTTTTTTTCTTTTTTCTTTTTTCTTTTATACCACTTTTTTTAATTAGTATTTGGGTTAGCTTGGATAAAATGATGTGCGCTCGAATTAACTCACATAATTTTGTGGACGTGAGCGGCTAGCCGGCGTTGCCCGCGACGCCTCGGGCGGCCACAGAGAATGGAAAGAAGGATAGAAGAGGCAATTAAAAAAAATCAAGGGAGAGAAACATGGATTAACTTAATTTTTTTATTTAAACAGCTAGGTATAATATATTTTTTTGATTAAAACTATTGAGCTATTTATTTTTTCAAATTATATAATTTCTTCCTCTTTAATTCGTAGTCGCACGTTTTCCTTTACTTGCATATCTTATTCTAACTAACACGTGCTATTTGATCTTAAGTCGCACATCTTCTATTTATCGTTTATTTTATTTTATTTTGCTCAACTCATATCAAATTAAAATTGTGTAGCATCATTTGTCGAATATGAAATATTTCATTTAGAAGGGGTTTAGAGAAGTACATTTTTCTTTTTGTTATTGTTTATAGTGTTATGAATACTTAGTGTAATTAACACATATTCTTAATTATAAACATCATTATATTTTTTTATGATCTTTTTTTAACTACTTACCTTAGAATTTATCTTTAATTTTTAAAAATATTATGTCCCGTGCATAGCACGGGTGATAACACTAGTTAAAACTAAAATGTCACATAAATTGGAAACAACACACTCTACTTTTTATTCTTCCTTACTTTATTTTCTCTTCATTAAATCACAACATAACACTAAGTAAAATCTCGTGCCGAAAAATAAATATTTCGTATTAATGGGGCAGAGGAACTATATATAAGTACTACTCCTATAAAATTTATATGCAGTGGAGCCCTTATTAGAAAAAAATTCTGCGTCCACCCCTGACAATAACTGTTATTGTGATGATCCGCCACACGTAGGTAAATGACAATAACTGTTATTGTGATGATCCGCCTCATGTCGTTACCTACATGAAATATGTGTCATGATTTAAAATAGAAATTTGGAATTGAGATATTATGCTATGGTGAGTAAAGTACAAAAGACCAAAAATTAGGTTGCATAACTTTTTAATAATTTCGGCAATTCCGTACTATGGTGCGAATGCACAACTGGGCTGTGTAGCTCATGCTAGAAGTTGGTCACTACTTCTACCTTTATGGGTAAAAGTTTTGTATGTATGGTCTATTGACATGGACGGAGCCAGAAAATATTAGTTAGAGGGGCAAAAATATTAAATAAATAAATAAATAATATAATATAATATAATATATTATAATAAATTTGGATCATGGGCGAGAGAGAAGGCCTCCGTCACAGTCTACAAATTTTTTTAGATCTTTTTTTATTTTCTAGGGCTTTTATGTTTGTTTGTATATTTAAATTTGGGCCTTGGGCCTTCCATATTTTATTAACTATTATAATGGTGTAAGGCGGTGTGAATGTTAAGGGAGGGGCAAGTAAATTTTTTTATTAAATGGAGAGGGGCAATCAGTATAAATATATGTATATTACAATATTATACTCCATATATCTATATATCAATGGAAAATTGAGGTGGGACATTTGCCCCATCTAAATGTACATTGGGTCCGTCCCTGTATGTACGTTTTTGACTGCTTATATTTAATATTGAGAAGATTCAATGAATTATGGGACATGATATCCTATGTGACTGATGGATTGTAGATTGTAGATTTCAAAGTGAGGTTTGTGAGATATCATATGCGGTCATTCCAAATAGTTCATGAGATCCTCACAAAGCCCTCACATTTAGTCTCAACATTAGGCTATATTTGATCTATGGTTTTATCAATTTTATTCTAATGTTTTTCGTCATTTCGATTCTGTCACACGTCAATAACTCATCCAAAGTTTGTCAAATAATATGAAACATTATTCAATATAACAGATAAAGTAAACTGAGTCTTGGATATCAAAACAATAATCAGATAAACATAAAGTCAGTTACTCTCAATCCCTCTAATTCTATTGTTTAGCTACTCATTAACATAGTAGCGATTACAATAATTACAGTACCGACATGAAATAACAACTAGAAAGAACTCTACGTTAAGTTCAGCTTCTCTTGCCTCGATCACAGCTTGGAAGATGAAAGAAGGTGAAAATATGAAATACAGTATATAGGACTGGATGTTCCCTTTAAATGAAGTACGAGTGGAGAATTTATAATTTATTGACTTGGAGGCTCCTTCTCTCACAAGGTAAGAATTAAAATTAGTAAATGTAGCAAAGACTCAAATTAGGTTTTCAGCCCATTCGTCGCACAATCTCAGGAACCGTTGTCAGTGGCTCAGCGGACCACTAGCTGACTCAGTCTCGGCGGACTGTTGTGCATCTTCTTGTCTTCGCTCCAAAGCAGGCCATTGGGTGTCACATTTCTCGATCGCTAACTTTGGTCAGTTTATTCATTCTATGTTTATCTCACCTTTTTGGAATCTACTTGCTATCAAAACTCATCAAACCCGTCCAATATCAAAATATATGATATATGAAATAATAGACCATAGTTCACATGTTATACAATCAAATCGGACATGCCTAAGGCCTAAAAAACATGCAATTTCCATGTTTATCACCCACCTCTAGCGCCTCCACATGGAGTAACTATGTCACACTTTGCTCCACGTCGATAGCTTCACTACCCAAAATGAATCAATACTTGCATATTAAGGTTTACCGGGATATCATAAGATGCGAGGCAAGCAAAACTACGAGAATCGCAACGAAGAATTGCGAGACTAGGTGGCCATGAGCATCGGTGATGCCAAATGCGAGCAAGAACAAGTCAAAAAACATACAAGCGGGTTATAATTTTTTTACCGTAACCCTTTAAGTTTCGGGCTAACCTGTTGGGCTAATCGGGCCAAAAAAACAATTCAACAATGCTTAGTTTCAGTTTTTGTTTAATTAAAACTTACCAGAATTCATTTCCACTGCTTCACATAATAAAGTACAAAAATACTTAATCTTTTATATTTTCTAAACCATATAACTATATTGATATCACAATTATTCTACTCCCTCAATCTCATGCTACTCGCACATTTTTCTTTTTGGACAGTAAATAAAGAAGAGTTATTAGTTAAATTAATAATTTATGTGTAATAAGGGAACACTTGATTAACTCTATATTTTAATTAAGAGCAAAAAAGTTTAGGTTTCCCGTGAACTTTCAATGTCGCATGAAAAATCATGAACATGCTGAAAATGAAAAGAGTGAATAGCATGAGAAAAAGGAAATATAAAATAATAATAAAATATATACTTTATTAAATAATAATATTTTAAATATAATCTCATGACTTTTAGAAAAGAGTAATTTTAAAACTAATGTATTTCTAAAATAAATAATTATAAAGAGAACAAAAGTGTTTAATACATAATTGAACTACTTTGTTTTTATTAAGATTTCCAAAAAAAATATTATATTAAAATATTATACATAATATATGAAAGCAAGAACTAATAAAATTTAAAAGCATGAATTATATTTAAAACAAATCTTAAATTTATTATTTTTCCATCAACTTTTCTTCACATTTATTAAAACCCGTGTCGCCAAGGAATGAGACTCCTAATGGCGGACGGAGCGAGTACTTTCTAAAAGTTTAGAGAAAGAGAGATAAAGAAGATCCGGCACAAAGTGATTGTAAAAGTGAAGTGAAAAATATCATTTTAGGTACTCAAACTATAAGAAAAAAATCATATTCAGTACTAGAGTAAAAGATAAAGAAAATATTAAATCCAGTACCTAAATATGAAATTCCAAAAATGTCCTTATGCATAAGGTGTGTTTTGGGTGTAAAATTATGATGAATAAGTAGTGATTAAACCTTAGTTCAGGGAGTAATGACGATATTTTTAAAATTTAGATATCATTTACATGCAAAATGTATAATTCGGAACAATTCGCGTAGTTAACTATGAAATCTAAAAAAATAAGCAATTTAATTTTTGAGGTAGCTTTATATTGTCCATCTCCATCGCCAACTTTTCTTCCATTTCTGCAAAACCTAAAATCGCATCTTTGCCAAAACGCAGTCAACCAAATACATGGCGCGTCAAGCAACCAGGCTGATTGCCAGTTTGAAATCGCGCCTGCTCCGCCCTAATCAGCTCAATCAGCTACGCAATTTCGGATCTCCGCCTCCGCCGCCCGCCGTCTTCGTCGATAAGAACACCCGCATCATTTGCCAGGGCATCACCGGAAAGAATGGCACTTTCCATACTGAGCAGGCCATTGAGTACGGAACCAAGATGGTATGATTTCACGCTCCCCATTCGCTTTTAATTTGGTTCGATTTATGTGCTGCTTATTTGTAATTGAGTGAATATATTTTATAGCTGTTCAGTGATTTCGGATTGTTGGATCATTGGCTTGTTTTGTTTCGGAAGGGGAAATGTGATCTCTGGTGGTTTTAGGTTTGATGAGAAATGCATATTGTCTGACTTTAAACTTTAGGGCTTAGGTTGCAATTACATAAGTTTTTTTTTCTTAATCAGGTGCAACAGAGGTGAAATTGAGTATGTTTGAAGGACATAATAATCTGGAATCCTGTGTTTTACTATATGACAAGAAAAATGTTGTGAAGTATAATGCATAGAATGCTGAGTATTGTGAACTTGAAGTTATAAAATGGCGTTTGCTTTATCATTGGGGAAAATATAGTTCATTCAGAGTCAAATATTGGCTATATTTGTACAAGTATGACTTTGGTTGCTGAAGGACTAGAGAGCATTATTTAAGTTCTGCATCTGAGTTTCTGAAGATTGAGCTGAAGAACATTAGTTCCCATGCTGCTTTAATTTTTTAGATCTGTTATTGAAGTATATTAGTGTTTAGAATGGAAATGTGTGACTTAAACTCTGCCATTATGACGAGTTGTTGGCTTTTGATGTTTGTTATAAAACTTCGGGAACTATGTGGATTTTTTTTACATATATCGTTATTTATCAATTTTTTATGCATGAATAGGTTGGCGGAGTTACACCTAAAAAAGGTGGAACTGAGCACTTGGGACTCCCTGTCTTTAATACTGTAGCAGAAGCAAAGGCTGAAACAAAGGCTAATGCATCCGTGATATATGTTCCTCCTCCATTTGCTGCAAAAGCCATCATGGAGGCAATGGAGGCTGAACTAGATTTGGTTGTATGTATCACAGAGGGAATACCCCAACATGACATGGTAATACGTTTGTCTAGCTTAGCTTTATGTACAGATTTCTGATCACAAAGATTAATTGAGCAATCAACCTCTTCCTATTGATTTAATTCTTGTATATTTTCTTGTTTGGATCTCATATAACACTGCACAAGCTAAATGAGTTATTTGTGTTTCATCTTTATATTAATTATCACTTTGTATAGCGCACGGCATGAGTCTTCCCCAACTTCTGTAATTTAACTATTGGAATAAGCCACCTGTTATTATCTATAGTCTTGATAAGGTTATCAAATGATACGTTGTCTGTCTGCCTGAAACTTATAGACTGGTGGTCGCTGCCTATTTGTTGCTAATGCAAAGTAACACTGCGTATCATCAACTTGCTTAAACCATGAGTGAAATATTGTGTTTTCTAACTAACCTGTTGACTAAGCATACTACGTCAGGGATACTTACATATCTAGACCTTTACCTATTGTCCAGCTTGATGCTGGAACTGCAGTGTTCCATAAGCCTCTTAGGCAGCATTTACTTTTAGTGATATGATAGATTGATAGAACACGTGATTGAGTATTTGAAGGATAAGATGGTAAAAAACAAGTTGGATATTAATAAATCCATTGGAGAAAATGGTAGATTAGCTGGTGTTATTTTTATCAATCCATTAAACACCCTCTTAGCATATAATGGCCATAGTCCACTACACCAGCTTGAAATTTTATTAATAATTTTGTTCTTCAAGATTTCTTTTCCAAATTGTAGGTTCGTGTGAAAGCTGCTCTTAATCAGCAGTCACGAACTCGACTTATTGGTCCAAACTGTCCCGGCATTATTAAGCCTGGGGAGTGCAAAGTTGGAATTATGCCTGGATACATCCACAAACCAGGACGCATTGGAATTGTGTCTCGATCTGGTACATTGACTTATGAAGCGGTAAGATTCATTTTTAGGCTACATCCTGGTGACATCATAGCAATATTTAATTATCATTTACTGGCTCTTTTTCATGTTTACACTAAAACCTTATGCTCTAGAGTTAGCTGATAGGTTTCTCCCCTGTATAAGATAGAAGAAAAAACTGTAATTTCCTTCTTTAAGCAATCACTATTACTGCTGATGACACTGAACCTATAGTCGACCTTTATTTATTTGTGGCAACAACAAGCACTTCTCCTCAAACATAAAAAGTTATGGGACGATTATAGTTTTTCCAGTTATAAAAATATTCCTATTCTCTGTGGTTAACTTTATCACTTGTTTATTTTAGGTCTTCCAAACAACTGCAGTTGGCCTTGGGCAGTCAACATGTGTGGGAATTGGTGGAGATCCTTTCAATGGAACAAATTTTGTTGATTGCATGGAAAAGTTCCTCGTGGATCCACAGACAGAAGGTAAAATTTGTGAGACTGTCCTTTTCATTTGCTACCTCAGTCTCCTAGGATGATAATATATGTTTATTGTAATTCATTTTACTGATTCAAGGGGGGGTCTTATTTACTTAATGGTGTAGGAATGGATATGCATAGAGGATGTTTTTCGTAATTCATTTTACTGATTCAAGGGTTTTTTTTGTTAACTTAATGGTGTAGGAATGAAGATGCAGAGAGGATGTTTATTTATCAAATACATTGCTGGGATATATAACTTTTGCTTTCCATTAACCATTTAATTGTGATACAGCTTTAAACTTATGGTTGTTTTGAGACTTCATTAGATGAATATAGTTGGCAGGAGTCATTGTATGAGAACCAAACATGTACTCCCTCCGTCCCATAGAAATAGGTGAATTTCCTTTTTTCGTCCGTCCCATAGAAATAGTCCATACCATTTATGGAAACCTTTTCTCCTCTTTTACTTTATCATTTATGGGCCCCGCCATCGACTACATTATTTCAACTACTTTTTCTCCTTCACTCTTACTTTACCAATTACGTATTAAAACTCTTGCCATCCCCAATTAGCCCATTTCTATGGGATGGAGGGAGTATTAAAAACTGCGAAGGCCGATAACTAAACAAGGATTGGGGGAGTACACTGTACACTCCTTTTATTTGCAGGGGTAACAGCTTTAGATTAATGTGCATAGGTGCTAAATTTCTTTTTTTTCTGTACTTGCTTATAGGGGGTTGATTAATACATTCTTCTTTGCGCATTTTAGGTATTGTTCTTATTGGTGAAATAGGTGGAACAGCAGAGGAGGATGCGGCGGCTCTAATAAAGGTAAATAACTTACTCAAATTCACTATTAATGAACCCTGACCAGAATTTTCTTATGCAATATGACAAGTGGCTTGATCAAAATCTGACATCCACCTCTGTTGATTCAGTGTATGATAGTCCTGTAGTGCTTTATTAACATGCTTTCATTTTACTTAAAGTGAATGTTATGGGCATCCTGCTGTGCAGGTCATTGACTATTCTTTCACTTTTTCCTTTTCTTTTGTGCTTACACCTTATGCGTTAGCGGAATTATGGAAAGACAATTTGTTTATAGGAGAAATAGGCTTCTTGATTCTGCAACTTTGTGTACAGCAGTTAAATTCTTGACAGTTTGGGCTCATATAATTGATTTCAAGTATTATAATTCTTAATAAATTAGAGAAGCTTTGGCTTACTAAGCCTATGAAGTCTGCTATTTCTGCTGAAGTTACATATCGTATATCGCTGGTCCCAAAGAAAAGAAACCTAAAAGGATTTGATTTTTTGCTGGATTTGCACAGAGCTATCTGGTTTGATAGATAGGATACCTCAATGTAGTTAGTTGTTTTCTTCCTCACCCTCTAGTCTCTATGATAAATCAACTTCAGATGGAGGGAATGATGTGGTATCGGAGAAGGAAAATGAAAATGATAATCAAGTACCTTCAGTAGGATGAACCATTGCTGTTCTGAACTGGAGTTTTGATCGCTACCAAAAATGGCCTACTGCATCAACTGTTTATTTTAACCTATGAAACACTTCAGATTATCAACATTTGCAAATTGCAATGTTGATCATTTACCATAAGTTTGAATGTCTACCTGTTGTTCCGGAATCTTCTTCATTGTTACGACAATTAACTTACAGCCTTTGGATGATTATTTGCTTAGACTTGCATGCTATCTTCGTACACGGCTGCTTAGTCCGTCTTTCTTAGAAGATTCTGTTGTGCCTCCGGTTGCGACTTGAAATATCTAACTTCTTTTTTCTGTTTGAATGTGATAGGCAAGTGGGACTCAGAAGCCAATTGTTGCTTTTATTGCTGGGCTCACTGCTCCACCGGGACGAAGAATGGGCCATGCAGGAGGTACATATCTGTGTAATTTATTATAGTTCCATGTCTTATGTAGTTATCTCACCTTGTTCCAAATTAGTAATTGAGAGATACAGAGTGCATGTGAATATAATCTTTTGTACTATTCTTAGTATATAACGGCTTTTGAGATTGAGCTCTAATTGATCCTCCACTAAGAAGCTCGACCTTGTATGTTTCAGCTCATATCTTTCCGGTCAACAAAACTTTCACTATATTTCTTCTATTTTACCTCAGCCATTTTAATAAGCATACATATGCTGAACAATTTTACCTAGTAAGCTGGGGCGAGTGAAGAATCATTGCCTGAGCTCAGTTTCGAATCTAGACATTATCTTTAGACAATCTAGTTTTATGTTTGTATCAGTGGTTTTTCACCTGGTGTCATAAGGATAACTATATAGGCAAGAGAGATTGACGGAGTTGTTGAATTTGCAGCTATTGTATCAGGAGGGAAGGGTACTGCACAGGACAAAATCAAGGTCTTACAGGAAGCTGGAGTTACTGTCGTCGAGTCGCCTGCAAAGATAGGCACTGCAATGCTGGAAGTCTTCAAACAGAGGGGTCTTGTCTGAGGCCGATGAGGAAATTTTGTTGCGTTTTTTATTTCGTGTTTTGAGGACGAGAATTAGCATTTTATTTGGTTGGATAAGCCTCGGCTGTAGCTTGTAATAACAAACAAATTCAATTTATGCAGCGGGATTGTAAAGACCCTTGCTGCTTGAAGAATATCTGGGCTGACTGTTCTTAACATCATGTCCATATATTATGAAAGAAAATTTGAAAAATTTCCACTGTGTCTTGAATATAATAGTTTTAGTTTACTCGTATTTTGGATTTAAATTATTTTTGTTTTGCTTTCTTGTGTTCACCTTTCATGTTGACAACAAAGAAATACGCCATCTGTAACTTAAAAATACATATTTTGGAAATGCAATGAATTTTAATTGAAAATTCATAAAACAAGAGACATAGAAAGAAAAAGTAATTACAGTCTTGTTAGTAGAGAATGAGACTTGCTTTAAAGAGCATCTCTAAGGGAGATGTAAATGGAGAAGTAAAGTCATATAATTATCATATTTAATTTTTTCCATGAAAATCATTCTCCAAAGGAAGAGGTATTTGAGAGGGTATTATACCTTTTCCTATTTCCAAGAGGTATCTATAAAATTTCATAACTACCAAATTTTATAACTACCATATTTGGTTAATGTGGTTAATTGAAGAGGTAAAGATTAAGTGCAGGTATTACATGGAGAGTGAAAGAGAGTTGAATATTTAATAGGAGAGATGAAAAAGTGGTAGAGTATTAATTAGAGAGAGAATATTACCAAAAATAAAGATGTGTCACCTTAATTAGGATAAACTAAAAAGGAGAGTTTGTCATCTTTCTTCTTTTGTGTCCGTAAAACCCATAGCTATATTACCCATTGTTGTTTAGATGTGCCATAATTACTTGTTTTTCAAAGCTATGGTTCGTGTCTTCGGTAATCCTAAATTTATCTAATTTTACCGCATTACTTTCGAGGGTCTATTAGAGATGATAGTCCAACGCACCATTGTATGTTGGTAAATTGTGTGTGCATATATTTCAGCACTGGTTTTACAAAATTTAGTAAATTCCATAAATTCAAAATTCTTGTTAACTAATGAGGTCTAGGTTTGCATGCTTGTTGCTGGAGCTTATCAGTTCATATTATTTTTTTCATTGTTATATTCATTATGTCTAAAGCAATGTGAAAGGTTAGTTTATTACTAATAGCTATGTCAAAGAGCTTCCTAGGTTTTCATTCCATTTTGTTCCTTGCTTACATTTGTGACTGGATCTCCCTGGTCAATAAGTAGGGAGCAATGACTCGGTGGAAGGCCTCGACCTCGAACGGGAGGTTGCGTGAATGGATTAAGTTATATGGAAGATAACCGAACCGATTGGATCAGTTAGCAAATATCGTTGCCACTTGATCAATGCAATCTCGCTCTCACTCGATTCCTACCAAAGTAATTTATAACTCCCAATTTTGCACTACTTTAACAGTAAAGCGGCAAGTTCGGGGTCGATCCCACAGAGAAGCTAGTGTATCGAGTGTGTGAGTAGTGAACAGGGGGGTTGGCTGCTGCCACGCTTTAACTTTGGGAGTTTTTAACTACTGATTTTAGCTTAGACAGAAAAGTAACTATCTACTTGCCTCAGGAAATTTAACTACTGGGTCATGTGAATTTCAGACAGGAATGAAAATTTAACTATGTAAGCAGTAAATACCATGATGAAAACGAAACAACTTCGATTAAAACTAAACTCAGAACAGTACAGTGTGAAATCTAAACTAAGCTAACACTTCGGAAAATACGAAAGTAAGTAAAACCGAGGAGATCCTTGGTGGGAAACTTAAGAAAACGCCGACAGATATCAAGTATTCTGCAGCGCTCCTTCGATCGCCCTTTCTAACTAAGCATTACTTTATCTAAGCTAAGCTAAGCTATTCTAGAGAACTGAACTAAGCTAGAGAACTAAACTAAACTAAGACGGAAAGTAAAGGATCAGATATTTTTCATATGGTGGCATATCCTCTATTTAGAGGCTCGGCATGACCTCCAGCTGGATAACGATCTTGGCAGGGAATATTCGCTCATGCTGAGAGTGAGTGACTCATTGATTGCTACGTGCTCTTCTTCTAGAATGACGACGCTTTTCAGTAACAAATTCGTGACTCAGCTCCGTCCTTGCGTCTCATATATCAGCACGTGTCCCCTTCTAGAACGTTGTCCTTGATAACAGAATACTGCGCACCATCCAGCTCGTAGCCTTGCGTGTCCTTCTTCTGAAATCCAGTGGTCCCCTCTTTAACTGCTTGGTTACTCCCCTTGATCAACTTCCCCCGATATCTGGCCTTTTTCGCCTATTGTACTAGCTTGATCAGTTTGGCCTTGTTGCCTTGGTCAAGCGGCATTCCTGCACATTTAACACTTGTTTTGCGCGATAAAACCGATCAAGTAGCGTAGATTTTACCCCTAAACCGATGCATGAAATGAGCCTTATCAAACTCCTCACACTTAAAACATACTTGTCCCCATCATCACATAACAAGCCCAAGCCTCAACACCTATTGTAGCATTTGACTTTACACCTTCTGCATCTGCAGACTCTCCAAATATTGCTTTTCATTCCCCTAATATATCTCATTATTCTGAAAATACTCCACTTCACTCACATTCACCTACTGTCTCCTCTCAATCTTCATCCAACTCAAGTTCAGATTCCCCAGCTCCAGCTCCAGATCCAGCTCCAGCTCCCATCTCCCATCCAATGATTACTAGAGGAAAAGTTGGTGTCTTCAAACCAAAACTCTACCTGAATACTACATCCTCTTCTTCCATAGAACTATCTTTTCTTATACCTAAATCATACTTAGCTGCTCTTCAAATCCTTGTGTGGAGACAAGATATGTATGAGGAATTCATGGCTCTCTTGAGGAATAAAACATGGTTTTGACAACTCTTCCTACAGGCAAAAATTTGGTGGGTTGCACTTAGATATTCAAACTTAAGAAACATGTTGATGGTCTCATTGCAAGACACAAGGCCTGATTAGTTGCACATGGATTCTCTCAACAACCAGGATTTGATTTCAATGAGACTTTTAGCTCGGTGGTCAAGCCTAATACTATCAGAATGATATTGAGTATTGCAGTTTCTTCTCAATGGAGCATTACTCACTTGGATAGCAACAATGCTTTCGTGCATGAGGATCTTAAGGAGGAAATCTACATGCGCCAACCACCAGGTTTTGAACAAGGTGGACCTCACCTTGTATGCAAGTTAAACAAGGCATTATATGGTTTGAAGCTAGCCTCTCGCTCATGGTTTCTTACTGTGCAAGTTGTACTCTTATCTCTTGGCTTTTCTCAGTCTAGAGCAGATACTTCATTCTTCTATTGGACTCGAGGTTCAGAGACAATCAATCTACCCATTTACGTAGATGATATGTTGATTACTGGAAATTCTCCTACTGTAATAGCTCAGGCTATCAAGCTCCTTGGCAAACATTTCTCTTTAAAGGATTTAGAGGAAGTGTCTCACTTTCTCGGTACAGAAGTCACTCAAACTTCTCAAGGCATCCACTCGAATCATAAGACATATATTAAAGAACTTCTTACCAAACACAACATGCAAATCAAAAGTGAATCTATAGGCTTCTTCATGGCTTCATTGATGTCAAACGTAAATTTTTCCCCATGAAAATCAATGCATATTGTCCTCTCAGCCATATCCACAATCGTCTTAGCTGTTCTCAGAAAAGGTCTCCCTAACAATATCCCGCTAGACTCCCTAGCTTTAGGTTCACTCATTCTAATCACGTAAAAATCAACTGGGTAAGTAAAATCATGCACCTTTACCAACACATTTTCCAACACGCCCTCAGGGTTTATGCACGACCTATCAGCCAATTGGATCAAAACCCTAGTGTTTGCTAACTTCTCACCCCCTTCAAACGATTATAGATCGACAATGGCATAACAGTTATAGATGCTCCTAAGTCACACATTGCATGCTCGATTCTGACATCTCCAATAGTTATGGGCAAAGTGAACATACCTGGGTCGGCTCTCTAGGGCGATAGTTTCTCCTGCACAATAGCTGATGCTATTCCTTCCACCACGATCTTTCCATCCTTCTGGACTTTCCCTGCTATGAACTCTTTAATGAATTTCCTGAGTGGTGGTATCTTCACGGCCTGGAGGAATGGTATGCTGACGTCCAGCTTCCCGAAAATGGATAGATAGTCCACAGGGTCCTCATTCTTTCTCTTTGTTACGAAGCGGTAGGGAAATGGTTTCTCCCCATTCGTCCCCTCAGATGGCTCCTCGGTAACTTTCATGGAGTTTCCCTTTGGCATTTCACGGGTTTGAGGTCCAGCTGTTGGTTCTGTTTCTTCAGGACCATCTCTCTTGGGTGGTATATCCCCTACAGGCTTCATTCTGACAAGCTCTTCTTCTAGGAAAAATAGATCCTCCATCTGAGGTAACGACCTCTTCAGTTCCTCTGGCGAGACAGTGTCACCAAAACCCGTGTGGTTGTTGCGTTGGGCCGAAGATTCACCCGACACATCCACCCTACTGGGTTCTCCCATAGGTCTCTTCATCTCGGGTCCTTTGTGCGAAGTTCCGGACCGCAGCGTGATTTTACTCACGTTCGCCTTTTCTGGTATGTGGACTGTAGATGGGAGCTTCCCCGAATTCCCTTTCATCTCACTCATTGAGTTTGCCAGCTAGGCTAATTGCTATTTCATCATGTCCATGTTAGCCCTATGTTCCTTTTGTGCACTTTGCATCCCTTGCACCACTTCGTTGTTTGACTGCAAATCATTCCTCATATTCTGCTATGAGGCGAGCAATTCTCCCATCATGTCCTCTATAGATCTTCTTAACCTGTTAGGATTCTGGAATTGATTCAGTCCTTGTTGGTGGTGAGGGTTATACTGGCTATTAGGCATCTGCCGGTAGTACTGGGAGTTTGGCTGGTAAGTAGGGTTTGATTGGTTTTGGTTAGGTGGATATTGGTTTGGTTGGTTCTGGTAATTCTGGTAATTTCTCTGTGATGGGGTTGGCAACGGAAGCGTGCGTCAAACTGATCACATAATATCTGGATCTATTTAGCAGATTATTTAGACAAAATCTATTCGCGTAATTCTCACATGTATCATGCTCATAACTTGAATTTAATCATGCTTTAGCGTAATTGAAAACTAAAACATGCTTACTGTGGAATTAGCCAATTTACCTCGTTGATTCTCCAAAGAATCGAAGTTGGCTAGCGCCTTCTCCTCGTTAAGATCTTGAGTACTAAACCATGGATCTTCTGACTGGCTTCCGGACTGTAAACTGATATCAGTATGGGCTGATCTCACCAGAAACTGCTCACGGAGGGAGCTAAAAATCGTCTCTCTTCCAGAAAGGAGAGGGGGACGAAAATTATGATAATAGTTAAGTCTTTTTTTGTCTCCTTTATTCTCCTATTTATATTAAGTCACATATTGGACCCAGTCAGAGATCTATGGAAGAATTTGGATATGGCCTCCCCCAATTAGCTTCTTACTAATTAAATTGAACCCACAATTTAATATAAGCTTATATTGGAATATTACGAGCAACCACTACAGAAGTAATATTGCACTGCCCATCCAAATCCAAAATTACAAGTATTCCGGGTTTCCATTTGTTTATCGTTCATTTCTCGTGCTTAAGATAGAAACGTCCATTAATTAATTAATGTCTGCTATGAACTTAATTAATTAACATATTATTAACTCCAAGAGTGGACTTAGCAAGAAACGCTTATTTATTATTCATAGAGTAATCAAACTCCAACTAGCTAGGTTCCGAATAATAAAACATTGTTTCGAGCTCCTCTAGGGACGTTATCACACGAGACTCACCTCGCGCACGATTCAATATAATAGCAATCCTAGCACCACTAGATATTAATCACCACTAACCAATATACCAGGATTCTTGGGTTGCGAAAAACCAGCACCATTTGGTAAGTCTAAGTAATGCATAATCAATACCGTGTGCTCAATGCTAACGTACATTGGTTAAGAAATTAATTATCAAGACCTCGTCTTTCAGTAGATAGCATAAAGACTCGTCTTGCTGTTAGATCCAATTCAGTGCTATACTACACCAATGTCATCTTATTTCAGTAAGGCTTAGAAATATGCGGACTGACATTGCAATCTTTCACGATAGGTAGTCTAGGCCTATCTAGGTTGTGAAATTCTTATTTTTCTTTGTTCAGAACTAACCGTGTTACCTTAAAGTGGACGACGCCCACAACCGGTCTACTAAAACAAAAACTTAGACTTTGTTATGTTGCTTATACATTTAAATATGCAATAAGCATTCATTAAATGTAGAACATAACAACATTACGACAAAAATAATCTGTTGCATCCATTGGAAAATAAAATATAGAGTTTTACAGTATTCAATCACTCGAAAGGTGATTTCTAGTATACAAACTCTAACAATATCCCACTTATACTCAAAACAGCTTTCGAGTATATAAAATAAATGTGCACTACGTCTAATTCTCCCACTTATACTGAAAGAGAGTTGAGGTCTTGAATGAGTCGAACTCCCATCCTTTCAACATGGCGTTCGAACGGTTTCACCGCCAATGCCTTTGTAAAAGGATCTGTCAGGTTGTTCTCTGACGCAATCTTGACCACTTGTATGTCTCCTCTCTGCACTATATCTGTAATGATATGATACTTCCTCTCCATGTGTTTCCTCGCTTTGTGAGCCCGTGGTTCTTTCGAGTTTGCCACAGCACCAGAATTGTCACAATAAATGGTGATGCTCTTGGGCAGATTCGTAACCACACCTAAGTCCATAAGGAATTTCTTGAACCATACAGCCTCCTTTGCAGCCTTCGAAGTGGCCACATACTCGGCTTCCATGGTAGAGTCAGCGATGCATTTTTGCTTCACACTCTTCCAAATTACGGCTCCGTCTGTTATGGTGAATACATATCTAGAAGTAGATTTTCTCGAGTCATGATCAGCTTGAAAATCTGAGCCAGTATATCCCAAATGACAGAGCTAGGATGCATTGTAAACTAGAGCATAGTCCTTAGTCCATTTAAGGTACTTGAGTATGTTCTTTACGGCAGTCCAATGTCCTTGGCCCGGATTCGACTGATATCTTGCCACCATGCCAACAACAAAGAAAATATCAGGTCTTGTACAAAGCATATAATACATGAGACTTCCAACTGCCGAAGCATATGGTAACCTTCTCATTTCTTCTATCTCAGATAGCGTTTTGGGGCACATCTCTTGAGATAGATGGATGTCATGTCTAAAAGGTAAGAAACCTTTCTTGGCATCTTGCATGCTAAAGCGACTAAGTACAGTGTTGATGTAAGGTTCTTGAGATAAGCACAACGTCCTCTTCTCACGATTCTGAAAAACCTTGATTCCGAGGATGTGTCCCGCGTCTCCCATATCCTTCATCTCGAACTAGTTCGACAACCAACTTCGTACTGATGACAATATCTTTTTATTGTTTCCAATTAGAAGAATGTCATCTTCATATAAAACTAAGAACACAACATTCCCCTTTTCAACCTTCTTGTAAACGCAGCTTTCATTTGGGCACTTTTCCAATTAGAAGTTCGTACTGATCGAAACACTGGTTCCATGATCTAGATGCTTGCTTTAGGCCATAAATGACCTTCTTAAGCTTCCAAACCATGTGTTCTTTTCCCTTCACGGCATATCCTTTGGGTTGTTCCATGTAGATTGTCTCCTCAAGACTCCCGTTCAAGAACATAGTCTTAACGTCCATCTGCCACACATCCCAATCCATGTAAGCTGCTATAGACAAAAGTATCCGGATCGATTTGAGCATGGCCACCGGGGAGAAGGTCTCGTCATAATCAACTCCTTTCCTTTGGGTATACCCCTTGGCCACTAGTCTTGCTTTAAAGACTTTAACTCTTCCATCGGGTCCACGTTTACGCTTGTATATCCACTTGCTCCCAATGGCAGTACAGCCTTTGGATAGGACGGACAAATCGTATACGTCTTTGTCTATCATAGATTGTAGTTCCGAATCCATTGCTTTCACCCATTCGCAATGATAGACATCCGTCTGCGCCTCTGCAAAGTTCCAGGGATCTAATACATTGTTGTCCGAAGAGTGATCCATAGATTCCCCCAAACCAATGTATCTATCGGGCTCATGAGAGACCCTCCCACTGCGGCGTGACACTACAATACTAGGTATGGGTTCTTGGTTAATGGAACTTGTGACAAAAGTTAGCTCGTCAAGAGCCACTTCACTGCTGGGTTTATGATTCATTACAAAGTCTTCCTCTAAGAATGTCGCGTGAGTACTCAAAATGACTTTATTGTCCCGGAGACTATAGAATTCATAAGCTTTCGATCCTCTAGGGTACCCTATAAACACACATAGCCCCGTCCTTAATCCTAGCTTAGTTGGATCCTTTTCCAATACATGGGCTGGGCAACCCCAAATCTTGAGATGTGCTAGATTGGTCTTGTGCCCAGTCCACAACTCATAAGGAGTAGTAGGCGCAGATTTTGACGGTAAGTTGTCTAAAATATGACTTGCAGAAAGCAAGGCATGTCCCCAAAACGAAATAGGTAGTCGTGCATAACTCATCATCGATCGAACCATGTTTAACAAGGTCCTATTCCTTCTTTCATCCATGCCGTTCTGCTGGGGCGTGCCCGGCGCAGTCAGTTGGGATTCAATTCTCGCCACCAAAAAGTAGTCCAAAAACTCGGCACCGAGGTATTCGCCTCCGCGATCAGATCGTAGGCTTTTGATACTATTTCCATGATACGTCTCCACATATGCCTTAAACTCTTTGAATTTGTCAAAAGATTCAGACTTGTGGCGCATCAAATAGACATATCCAATTTTTGAGAAGTCATCAATAAATGTGATGAAGTATCGAAAACCGCCTCTTGCCTCGGTTGACATTGGTCCACACACATCGGTATGAACGAGATCAAGTACTTCCTTGGCCCTATTGTCCTTGGTCTTAAAAGGCCTCTTGGTCATCTTGCTTTCCAAGCAGGATTCGCACGTATGAAATGGCTCCTTCTCTAGACCTTTGATAAGGTCTTGGTCCACAACAGAATGGATCCTTCTTTCATTGGAATGATCATATGTACGTTTCGTTCATTGAACTTGAAGGTTCTTTTCTTTTCCTTGAAATTTTCGATGTTGTATTAAGTTCTGATTTGAGATTATTAAACTGTGTAGATGTGTGTACAGATTGTTTTCCATGATACCACGACAGATATAAGAACCATCTTTCTTAACAGCGCAATTGTCATTAAAAGAAATCGAATATCCATCAAAAACCAATTTAGAAATTTAAATTAAATTTCTTCTAAAAGAAGGTATCAACAAAACATTCTTCAAAATAAAAAATCTATCACTACTAAAATGCAAATAAACGTCTCCCACTGCAACGGCCGCCACTTTAGTAGCATCGCCCAGCTGGACCTCGATCTCACCATCATATAGTCGTCTTGTCACCTGCATTAAGTCAGGATCAAACCAAATATGATCAGTAGCTCCAGTGTCAATAACCCAAGTATAAGTAGATGCCGAAGCCAAACATGACTCGACCACTAGAGCTTGGTGCATACCTGTAGCCTTGCCCTTTTTAGGACAGTCTGGCTTCCAATGCCCCTTCTCTCCAAACTTGAAACACTTCCCCGAAGGCTTCTTGTTAGCCTTCTTCTTCTTTCCCTTGGCATTCTTAGCCGCAACCGGGTTCGGGGTCCTCTTCTTTCCCTTGGCATTCTTAGAGCCAGATGAATGATAAGACAAACTCAGCATAGCTACCTTAGCTTGAACCATAAGGTCCTCCGCCGACTGAAGTTCAGTCAACAATTCTGCCAAGGTGTAATTCATTTTGTTCATCTCGAAGTTGAGCTTGAACTGGTGGAAGCTAGGGGGAAGACTCTGAAGGATAATAGTCACTTGGGACCCGGGATCGATCGTCCCTCCGAAAACCTCAATTTGGTTGAGGTGGCTCATCATCTCGAGGACATGGTCCCACACAGACGTGCCTTCCTTCATTGTCTTCGTCATGATACTCCGAAAGGCTTGAGACTTAGCCGTTCGATTCTGAGTACCAAAAAGATTTGTGAGATTTTGCATAATCTAAGTGGCAGTCGCCATGGCAGAATGCTAATGCTTGAGCACTGAAGACATAGAAGCCAACCTATAGTACTTAGCCATCTCATTCGCCTTATGCCACTGTTTATGCGCATCTCTAACTCCTGCCGCGACATTTGCCGCATGCACTGGAGGCTGTGGAGTAGTGAGCACAATCTTGTACTCTTCGGCTGTGAGAACGATGTCCAAATTTTATTTCCATTCTATGTAATTTTGGCAGGACGGAGGGAGTAGTGCAGGACGGAGGGAGTATTTGTCATAAACTTATGTAAGAAATTTGAGTATATTAACCATAAAACTTTTCAAAATTTTACAACTGTAATATTAAAATTTTGTACCCTCCACAAGAGGTCAATACACATTAAAATTTTAGCATTTTACTGGTCACAACATCGACGAATAGTCCAGAGACCACATAATGGCATGACCGCCTAATGTTGCCTAAACAAGACCACCAAATTTAGCATTACAGAATCTCATTTCTATAACACACTCCCATAACAATGTTCATGTGCTGCTAATAAAATCAAGCTATCTCATAAATTCTTTGTGAACTCCTGAATCTCATAGTTTCTTGGGATTATTGTCCCCACATAATGGGTGACGATAATATTAGAAACCGCATTCTAGTTCATACTATTTATATTTGAGAAGTCCGCCCTCTTGAACTTACTATTTATTAGGATTATTGTCCCACATAATGGGTAACGATAATATTAGAAATCAGCTTCACAAATTGCAGACCAATCGATGGAGACCATATACAAACATTAAGTTCGAAATTATAGCTTAGATATTTTGGTTATGGTTTTCCTTTAATTATCCTTAGCCTTAAGGCAAAAAAAAGCTTAATTAAAATCTGTTGGCATTTAATTAACTGGATAATTAAATCTTTTATTATCTTTTAGTATCTTACTTTAGGAAATTAATTACTCTTGAATTTAATTCCTATTCACGTCTACTATAAGATGTTTTTAAAATAAACAAAATATTTAAATCTTAATTAGACATGAAAAATTAAATTCAAATTATTTCCATGTTCAAGATTAGGAAGAGAAACTATATTATTTAATGCATTCCTACATATCTATCCTTATTAGGATTCTAGATATATAATAATTAGAAAACTATTAAATTATTCTTGTCCATATCATCTAGGAATCAAAATAATATTATTTATTTCCATAGATATAGTTAATAATTTAAATATTCCTAAATTCTAGGGAAATCTTCCCAATATATTTTATTTCCATTAAATAATAATACTTTAGTGATATCTTTTAATTAAAGAATTAAATAATCATTAAAATAATCTATTATCGATATCTCATCGTACGAGGTTTGCACGAACGATGAATGATGAAAATCCGACGAGTTCTTCGTCGAAACCCGACGCACCCAGCCGCACCCGCGTCTCGGCCAGCGGCGTGCGCTCAGGGAACCGCTGCTCTTGGCCACACATTGCCTGGAGGAATGGTATGGTGACGTCCAACTTCCCAAAAATAGATAGATAGTCCACGGGGTCCTCCTTTCTCTTTGTTACGAAGCGGTAGGGAAATGGTTTCTCCCCCTTCGTCCCATCAGCTGGCTCATCGGTAACCTTCGTGGAGTTTCCCTTTGGCATTTCAAGGGTTTGAGGTTCAACTAGGTAAATGGTTTCTTTAGGACCATCTCTCCTGGGTGGTATATCCCCTACAAGAGTTGTACAAAACAAATAAATCAAACGTAGGATCTATTTGATAGATTATGCGATTAATCTATTCACATGTTAACATAGAATTGAATGCTAGAACGCAAATAATTCATGCTCATTGAATGTAAACCCTAAACATGAATACTACAGTTTAGAGTTACCGATTTGGTTCTCCAAAGAATCGTCGATTGCTCGCGCCTTCTTCACGATGATCTTCAATACTAGACCACAGATCTTCTGACTGGTGTCCCGAACTGAAGCTCGACATCAGGGTGGGCTGATCTTATCGAAATACTAGGACTCGAATAAAGAAGACACAAATTCCTCACGGAGGAAGAGAGAGAAATTTTCGTCCCTCTCTTAGAATAGGAGTGGGCGAAATTTTCTTCTTTTTTAATTGTTTTTCTGTCTCTTTTATTCTCCTATTTATAATAGTTCATATTGGGCCCAGTCAGGGATCTATGGAAGGTTTTGGATATATGCTCCCCCAATTAGGTTTTTGAACCCACAATTTAATACAAGCTTATATTGGAATATTACGAGCAGCCACTATAGAAATAATATTGACCTCCCCATCCAAATCCGAAATTACAAGTAATCCGAGTTTCCATTTTATTTATTATTTATTTCCCGCACTTAAGATATAAATGTCAATTAATTAATTAAAGTCTGATATGGACTTAACTAATTAACATCTTATTAATTCCAAGAGTGGACTTAGCATGAAACACTTACTTATTATTCATAGAGTAATAAAACTCCAACTGGCCAGTTTCCGAATAATAAAACCTTGTTCAAGCTCCTCTTGAGGACATTATTAAACGAGACTCACCTTGCTCACGATTCAACATAATAGCAATCCTAGCACCGCTAGATATTAATCACCACTACCCAATATATCAGGATCGTTGGGTTGCGAAAAACCCGCACCTATTGATAAGTCAAAGTAGTGCATAATCAATACCGTATGCTCAATGCTAACGTATGTAGATTAAGAAATAGATATTTATCAAGACCTAGTCTTTCAATAGATAGCATAAAGACACGTCTTGCTATTAGATCCATTCAGTGCTATACCACACCAACGTCATCTTATTTCAATAAGGCTTAGAAATAATCAGACTAACATTGCAACATTTCACAATAGGTAGCCAAAGTCTATCTAGGTTGTGAAATTCTTCTTTTTCTTTTGCAAAGCATTGCATAGAACCGACTGTAGTTACCTTAAAGTTGACGACGCCCCCAACCAGTCTACTAAGCAAAAGACTTAGGCTTTGTTTACTTCTTATGCACTTAAATGCTCGAATAATAATGAATCGGGTAAAAAGTGGTTTGTAGAGTTTTTATGTATACAAGCAAGACTCTATTCGCGCGAACTCGCTCGAAACATGCTTTTCAGTATACTAAACCTAACAATCTCTCACTATACTCAAAACATGCTTTCGAGTATTCACACTGCCAAAAACTCTCCCACTTATACACAAAGCAGGTCTTGGAGCAAGATATATCGAACTACCATTCATTTCATATCATGTTTGAAACATGTTGCCTCAAAGGCATTTTCTGGGAAAAAATCTGTCTGGTTGTTCTCTGATCATATCTTTTCCGCCACTATGTCTTTGCTATGTACTTATCTTTAATTAATTTCATCTCTCTGTGTGATTGCTTAGATTAACCATAAAACTTTTCAAAAACTTACAACTGTAAAATTAAAATTTTGTACCCTCCAGGGGAAGTCAATACGCATTAAAATCTTACAATTTTACTGGTCACAACACCGACGAATAGTCCAGAGAGCACATAATGGCATGGCCGCCTAATGTTGCCTAAGCAAGACCACCGAATTTAGCATTACAGAGTCTCATTTCTACTACACACTCCCATAACAATGCTTATGTGCTGCTAACAAGTTCAAGCTATCTCATAAATCCTGTGTGAACTTGTGAATCTTGCAGTTTCTTAGGATTATTGTCCCCACAGCATGGGTGGCGATAATATTGGAAACCACATTCTAGTTCATACTATTTATTTTTGAGAAGTCCGCCCTCATGAACTCGCTATTTCTTACGATTATTGTCCCCACAGCATGGGTGGCGATAATATTAGAAAAAAGCTTCATAAATTGCAGACCAATTGATGGAGACCATATACAACGCACTTGTTGTAATTATCGCTTATATATTTTATATAGTTTTTGCATAATTATCACATAAGCAGATAAGACAAATAATCCACTTACAAAGATAAACACCAAATAAACAGATAAATCCATTTAATGCATGGTATTTAAACACACTGGATAATTAACGGCAATTATTTAATCTTGTCAAGGGAGAAACAATTAAATAATTATGTTTTATCTTGGATAATGATTATCCAAATTCATTTAGGATTTATCAAGATAATGTTAACTATCTAAATCCATTTAGGATTATTCTAGATTTTATTTCGATAAAATCAAATCCTTCAATTCAAGATAACGTTGATCTAGGATTGTCTTTATTTAAATCGTGCTAGGATATTACTAGATAGAAACGATTCCATCATAATCCATAAGATAAATAAAATCCAATCAACCAAGATTTATACAAATCTTAATTCTATTTGGAACAGACATCTAGAATATATCAAGTATTACTTAGTATTTCTTAGATAAATAAATTTATCTAAATCCAATTAAATAAGGATTTTCTTATATATTATCTTTATCCTAATCTATATAGGATATAAATCCAAAAGATAAGGATAATCTTGGATTAATGTGTATTTTAATCTATCTAAGATTTGTCTTAATAGAATTCAATCTATTCAAATCTATAGGATAAAATTAATTAATATAAATATTTATCATAATTCATCTAGGATTTATCTTGTAATAAATCCACATAAATCCATATAATAAGATAATATTATATTATAATTATTCAAATCTATCTGAGATTTATCTAGGAATAAATCCATATAAATCTATAAGATAAGAATAAAATATTATATTTATCACTATCCAAATCCATCTAGAATTTATCTATAAATAAATTTATATAAATTCATAGGATAAGAATAAAATAAAATTTTCATTATCTAAATCCAACTAGGATTCATCTAGGAACAAATCCATATAAATCCATAAGATATAGATAAAAATTAGATTATTATTCTCCAAATATAACTAGGATTCATCTAGGAATAAAATCCATATAAATCCATAAAATAAGGAAAGAATCTAATTAATCCATGATTTAATTCATAATTAAATCTCATATAATATATAAAATCCACAAAAGATATATTCAAATCTTATTTCCATATGTATCTTGAATTATTTCCAAAATTGAATCCAAGGATTTGGAAACCCTAATCAAATTTGGAAAGCGAAGTCACGGAACGAGGCGATGCGGTGTCGCTTATAGGGTAAACCCTAATCATGCGTCGTCTTACTCCCACTCGCAATTCGCCACTACTGCCTGACGACGTCGCTGCTGCGTCGTCCTCGTCACAGCCGCACGCACCCCAGCTTCGGGCTCCCACTCGAACAAGAACTGTCGTTGCTCGGAGACGTCGCTGCTGTCAAAATTGTGCACAACGCAGCCATCTCCGTCGACGTTCGAGCCTGGGAATCCTCTCCGTCCATGCCTGCTGCTGCGACGCTGCCGGTGCAGCGGCTGCTGTCTTGGCGATCTCCGATGCTGCTGTCGCAACTGTCGCCGCCAGACCGCCGCTGCTGCTGCCTGCAGTCGCTGCTATCGAAGCTGCTGCTGAGTCGTCGTCGCTGTTGCGACGTCGACTTCGTCGCCGCCTCGCTGCTGTTGGCGCTGTTTCCGTAGCCGCCGGCGCTGTTGACACACAGACCGCCGTCCTCGACCACAACACGCCGAATTTCCAGGCAAGTCTATTAATTCTCGTGCATGCAATTGCAACAAATTTGAAAACAACATGCTTAATCATTACATAGACATAATAATTACATGTAATCAAATTATGAGAAGACAAAAAGGAATTCTTCGTGATGTCCCACGTGAATTATTCACCAAAAATACGTAATTAACCTTTTGATGTTAAGGCTTGCGTGTTCAGCAATGTGCAGCCCCGGCTGCACATTCTCGTCGAACATGCTCTCATCATCGTCATGCATTCAAGCAATTCACATAACATGAAATTAATCCACATAATCAGAGCTAAAAATTGGCTATGATACCAATTGTTATGGTTTGAAGCCCCTTACACAGCGGAAGACTTGTACAAAACAAATAAATCAGACGTAGGATCTATTTGACAGATTATGCCATTAATCTATTCACATGTTAACATAGAATTGCAAGCTAGATCGTAAATAATTCATGCTCATAGAATGTAAATCCTCAACATGAATACTACGGTTTAGAGTTACCGATTTGATTCTCCAAAGAATCATCGATTGCCCGCGCCTTCTCCACGATGATCTTCAATACTAGACCACGGATCTTCTGACTGGTTTCCCGAACTGTATCTTGACATCAGGGTGGGCTGATCTTATCGAAATACTAGGATTCGAATAATGAAGACACAAATTCCTCACAGAGGAAGAGAGAGAAATTTTCGTCCCTCTCTTAGAATATGAGTGGGTGAAATTTTCTTCTTTTTTAATTGTTTTTCTGTCTCTTTTATTCTCCTATTTATAATAGTTCATATTGGGCCCAGTCAGGGATCTATGAAAGGTTTTGGATATATGCTCCCCCAATTAGTTTTTTACTAATTTAATTGAACCCACAATTTAATACAAGCTTATATTGGAATATTACAAGCAACCACTACAGAAGTAATATTGACCTCCCCATCCAAATCCGAAATTACAAGTAATCCGGGTTTCCATTTTATTTATTATTTATTTCCCGCGCTTAAGATATAAATGTCAATTAATTAATTAAAGTCTGCTATGGACTTAATTAACATCTTATTAATTCCAAGAGTGGACTTAGCATGAAACACTTAATTATTATTCATAGAGTAATAAAACTCCAACTAGCCAGTTTCCGAATAATAAAACCTTGTTCAAGCTCCTCTTGAGGACATTATTAAACGAGACTTACCTCGCGCACGATTCAATATAATAGCAATCCTAGAACCGCTAGATATTAATCACCACTACCCAATATATCAGGATCGTTGGGTTGCGAAAAACCCGCACCTATTGATAAGTCAAAGTAGTGCATAATCAATACCGTATGCTCAATGCTAACGTATGTAGATTAAGAAATAGATATTTATCAAGACCTAGTATTTCAGTAGATAGTATAAAGACACGTCTTGCTGTTAGATCCATGCAGTGCTATACCACACCAACGTCATTGAAAGAGCAGGTTTGTGTCTGGTGTCGCGTCAAGCAAAGGATGTATCCTAGTGATCAGGATGGAAGTCCCAGCTAAGCCTGAACCTGGTATCAATAATTCCTCAACCTACTTCTACTGACTAGTATAGTGGACGTAAGGGTCGAATCCCACAGAAATGAATGCGCTTTGGTAATTGTGGTGATATTCTGGAAGGGTTGGTTAGCTACCACGCTTGGGGTTGGGATTCTAACTGGACTGGAAATTAATGTGGTACTCTACTGACTAGGTGGTGTGAGAGATGATTGATAAGTAGCTGTGTACGTGAGAGTAGGGGATATTATGTTTTAGAAATTATGTGGGAGGTACGGGGTTACTATAAAAGGCTAAACGGAATATCAGAGAAAAAGTGGTAGTTAGGTGACTTGACTGACAGATCTGTAGGGTACCAGCAGAAAAGGTAGAGAGAAATAAAGGACAAAGCATAAAGTAACTAAAAAGCAAAAGTGGTCCCAAACTTAGATATGGATGTTATCTTCTTCAACAAGAATTAGATCAGATCAACAAACCCAGAATTGTATATAAGAAATGCAGATTAACAACTTTGAAAACACATATCTAACAAATTAAACTCCAAATCAAAAGATTAAACTAACGAAACTGACATTACGCTTACTGGGTGACATGCAAGGTGGTAGAAGTCACGTAAACTAGGCTTTCACACTTAACCATTTCGGATCTAGAATCTAACAGCAAAATAAACTCATGAACTCAGATCTATCAATTCAGAAATGAAAACATGCTTGCAATACCTTGAAATTACCGAAGCAGTTAGATCTAAGCTATCTAGGCAGAAAGAAACATAATCAAACAGGAACCGATGCACAGAAACAACTTCATAGCATAAAAACGTTCGGATCTTAACCACAGTACTTCAAAGTCAGAAAGTATTGAAAATGCAACAGGTCCAACGTAAGAAAACAAAGTGCCATTAACTAAGAAAGCAAGTAAAGATTGTTTTGCCACTCCGGGCGATGAAACTCTTAACACTACGAAACACGCTGACTGGAACGAGAGGACGTGGAACTCCGGCGAACTGATGAGCTTCAGGTGACCATGGCTGTGGCGAGGAACGAAAATATGAAGGACAATGCTGAAGGATTGATTTACCGAAGAGAGATTTCTCACTAAGTGTTGGAGTTGATGAACTAATTGATGATGATTCTCTCTCCAAGTGGCTTCCTTTTATAGGGAGGCCTCCCTTGATTTTTAGGGTAGACTCTCTTCATGAAATGACTATTTTGCCCCTTGCTTGAGGCTGATTTTTCCAGCTATCCTGCTTCTCTATCTCGAGCCTTTTTGGCATGCATCCTGGTCAGTATTGCACCCTACTGACGACCTTTTCACCTGAATTATTCGAACATTCCCACACTGGCTAGAACACTTTCCCTGCATACTTTAGCAACTGTTTTGCAGATATATTCCAATTATGCACATTATACTGACCAGTAACCAAGGCCTATAATACGACTTATCAAACTGCTCACACTTACCACATGCTTGTCCTCAAGCGTGAAGAACAACAAAAAAGCAATAAGTCGAATTCTAGCCTGGTTACACCCCTGACCGACTCTATCCTAACCTAGACTCTAAACTTGACACAAAGAAAAACACATAAACTACGACAAACACACATAAAAGACAAAAAAAACACTTAAACACATTGAACGCATCTATCGGGCTATATTTTCAACTATCTATCCCCTGGGGATCAACTGCAATCCGGCCTTAAACAGCCTTGAACTTCCGCCGCCCCCCTTTTCCTTCCCAGTCAGTACATCTGCTCGTCAAGATCACCCATACTCGTGGCCAAACACTGGATTTGCTCAGTCACTCATTCCTCACCGGGGATGTTAGGACCGTTTTCTGTCAATATGCTAAACCACAGATGCTTTGGACTCGGATTCCACGTGCAGCTCCTAAAGGGCTTAAGGCTTGTAATGGGGCTATTGGGTTGTAGTGTTTGGGGTGGATGTTCCTAAGTCTCTAGGGTTCAAAACTACTACTCCCTCCGTCCCATGCTACTCGCACTTTTCATTTTAGGCCGTAAATTTGGGATTGATTTTTCTGTGTAATTAAAAAAGAATTTTAGGTGTAATGAGACATCACTTAATAAAAGAGCTCTTAACTTAAACTAACATATTAATTAAATGCATTAATTCTAACTTAAATTATAAATAGTGTAAGGACTTTGTGACGAGCCGAAAAGCAAACGTGCGAGTAGCACGGGACGGAGGGAGTACTTTATTTTGATGTGGGAGAACTGTGTGCATTTGAGCTTTCGGCTGATACTTCTTACGGCTGGACATTTTCTGATATTGGTCTCCAACTGGTCAGTAGCGTCTTGTGGCTTCGCCACCCTTATTCCTTCTCAAAATTTTTTTGCGGTCAAGTGTTTCCGACCATTTTCTTCCCATTTTTCTCCTTTCTTTTTGTGGCTTCGCCACCCTTATTCCTTCTTATTTTTTTTGGGCCTGGAATGATTTCCTGGTCATTTTCTCCTTGCCTCTCTATTTCTTCCAATTGGTTTTCTTCTTGTATGTCCTGCTGGCCAGTTGCCTTCTTCCATTATGCCTTGCACACACACAGTTCCAGTGGCTAGTGGGTTATATCTGGGTATATATGGCTAGAAAATGGGTTCTAAGGGTGGTTTTTTTTTGGGGGGGGGGGGGTTCCTACTGCCTTCAGGTCTTGCTACACGCGGTCCCTTACCCTAGACATCATGTGGCAGCCACTCTTTTCTTTTCTGAATTAGTGAAAAGTGGTTCCACTTTTGGGCTTTTTACTCACATTTTAAGAGGGCTTTTGTGTTTGGCTCTAAGGAAGGGCTTTTCTCTCATACTCGCATCATCTATACTGTCTAGGAGATACTAAAGGGGGTGGTTTCCATTTTTCAGCATGTCCTATCTCCTTCAATTCCCCTCACCGCCAGTTCGAGGCAGTTGAGTTTTAAGCCCAATCAACACGTATAACAGACCTAAAAACTAGACCTAGAAAGAAACTAACAAAAACACTAAACAATATATCTATGTCATACTGGCCATTGCATCCCCCCTCCCACTTCACAAGTGTCTTCCCTCAGATAAGGCTGTGAAGTGGAAAAGGTAATGGCTAGTATGACTGACACACAGACATACCAAACAAGAAAACACATGTTTCTACTAAAAACTTCTCACACTTAGACTATATAATAGCCCAAGTGGGAGAATTTTAAAACCTAAACAGAACCCAACAAACACAAACACATATATACAAAAACTCCTCACACTTAGGCTACGTAGTAGGCTAAGTGTGAGCTAACATGCACTCAAAAATAAAACACATAAACAAAAACACATGCGCCAGAATAGTAAACCCCGTACTTCTCACACTTAGACTATTGAATAGTCTAAGTGTTATGAATAGGGTTTACACACTTTACTACCTAAAAAAACAGAACACAAAATTAAGAAAAACTAAAATTGAAAAAGAAAGAAAGAAAAACTAAAATTGAAAAAAGAAAGAAAGAAAAACTAACTTGTCAGGGGGGTGTGGTGGTCACATGTTCCTCCTGCTCCTCCTCGGTGCAGGGATTGGTGCAGGTGGTTCCTCCAGATCCTCTTCCTCATTTCCGGATGGTTCTTTCTCAGATTCCTCTTGTTCCCTGTTACATTCTTCCTCCCGATCTGCTTCTTCTATCTCGGGCTCCCTGGGTTCCTCATCCTGTCCTCCATGGCCACTTGGTCCGGCTCCTCGTACTAACTTTCCTTCCACTAATTCCTTCAGAATCCCTTCCATCATATTTGCCAGGCGAGCTAACTCCGTCCTAGCATGCCGATTCTCTTTCGCCAACTCTTCCACTGCTTTCTCTAATCTCTCCTGCCTCTGTTCTCGATCTTGTGTTCCCTGGCTTGCTGTAGTTCTCCCAGTCGGTATAGCTTCCTCACCCATCGCGTAAAAACGCGGTACTCCTTGCCTCATGTAAACAGCATTCGTTCGGACGAAGAATGGGGTATCAAACAACCTAGGGGGATCTACCATGATTTGGGGGGATAAGCCGTCAGCCTCTGTGATGATGATGTTGTTTCTGACGAATACTCCCAAGATATGGCAGAGAGTGAGATTTCTCGCTGGATGGGTGGCAATTAGATGGCATTGGTAAGCGGTCCAAAAACCCAGATGTAACTTCCTTTCGCGCTTGGCACACCAAAGAAGGTATAACTCCGTCATCGATGTTCTTACAGCGAAGCCATTTGAAAGAGCAGGTTTGTGTCAGGTGTCGCGTCAAGCAAAGGATGTATCCTACTGATCAGGATGGAAGTGCCAGCTAAGTCTGAACCTGGTATCAATAATTCCTCAACCCACTTCTACTGACTAGTATAGTGGACGTTAGGGTCGAATCCCACAGATATGAATGCGCTTTGGTAATTGTGGTGATATTCTGGAAGGGTTGGTTAGCTACCACGCTTGGGGTTGAGATTCTAACTAGACTGGAAATTAATGTGGTACTCTACTGACTAGGAGGTGTGAGAGATGATTGATAAGTAGCTGTGTACGTGAGAGTAGGGGACATTATGTTTTAGAAATTATGTGGGAGGTACGGGGTTGGATAATCTGTGGTGCACACCGTACTTCTTCATCAAGGCTTCGATGGTGCGGTTACAGAAATAGATGCCTTGATCGGATATTATGGCCCTTGGTACTCCGAACCGACTGAAAATGTTACTTTTGAGGAACTTGGCAACCTCTCTTGCTTCACACGTGCTCGTGGCCTTGGCTTCTACCCACTTGGATATGTAGTCAACTGCAACTAAGATATACAAGTTCCCATACGACGAGGGAAAAGGCCCAATGAAATCCATCCCCCATATGTCGAACAACTCACAAACAATGATCGGGACTTGTGGCATTTCATCTCGTGCTGATATTCCACCGGTCAGTTGACAACACTCACAACCTCTACAGAATTCGTAGACATCTTTGTTGAGGGTTGGCCTATAAAATCCGCTATCCAGAATCTTTCTTGCCGTCTTCTTGGGACCGAAGTGTCCTCCACATGCCAAAGAGTGGCAATGTGTCAATACGTCTCTGCTCCCAGTCAGGAACACACCTTCTTATCACTTGATCTGCCCCTACCCTCCAGAGATATGGGTCGTCCCAAAAGTAATACTTTGCCTCACTCTTGATCTTCATTCTTTGAGCCTTGGTAATGCTCGGTACTTCTGGAAGCTCCCCCGAAACTAGGTAGTTGGCTAGGTCTGCATGGCTTATGCCCTACTTTTTCTTTTTCTTTTTCTGTCACATCCTGGCTAGTAAGCTTCATCACTCATTCCCAGTCAATTTTTCTGGCATCGAAAATCACTTCACACAAGTGTTCCTCAGGGAATCGATCTCGTACCTCCTCGCTGCTCCCATCTTGCACTATCCTGCTCAAATGATCCGCAACTTTGTTTTCGACCCCTTTCTTGTCTTCTACCTCCCAATCGAACTCTTGTAACAGGAGTACCCATCGGATCAAGCGGGGTTTGGATTCTATCTTGGTAACCAGATACTTAATGGTTGCATGGTTAGTATAAATGATGACCTTGGACCCCAACAAGTACTGTCGAAACTTCTCAAATGAATACACCACGGCCAGCATCTCATTCTCAGTGGTATCATAATTCCTTTGAGCTTGATTCAAAGTTTTAGATGCATAGAAAATTACATACCTTTTCCCGTCGATCTTCTGACCCAGAACAGCTCCCACCGCGTAATCGCTGGCATCACACATCACTTCGAACGGATGATCCCAGTCAGGAGACCGAATAATTGGTGCAGATACCAGCTTTTCTTTGAGGAGGTTGAAAGCATTCTTGCACTGTTCATCAAAATTGAATTCCACTTCGTTTTGAAGAAGTCTGGTAAGGGGCTGGGCGATTTTGGCGAAGTCTTTTATAAATCGTCGATAAAATCCTGCATGCCCCAGAAAACCCCTTATTTCCTTCTGGTCAGTAGGGAAAGGTAGTTTGGTAATGACGTCCACTTTGGCTTGATCCACCTGGATACCTCTCTCTGACACCACGTGCCCCAGGACGATACCCTCTGTGACATTGAAATGACACTTCTCAAAATTCAAGACTAGGCTTTTCGCTTGACACCTCTCCAAGACTATATCCAAATGATGAATGCATGAGTCGAAAGAGTCCTCATAGACTATGAAGTCATCCATGAATATCTCTATGCACTCCTCAATTAGATCGGAGAATATGCTCATTATGCATCGCTGAAATGTTCCCGGAGCGTTGCAAAGACCGAACGGCATGAGTCTGTACGCATATGTTCCAAATGGGCAGGTGAAGGTAGTTTTATCCTGGTCTTTAGGGTCCACGTAGATCTAAAAATACCCACTGTACCCTTCCAAAAAATAAAAGTACTTCTTCCCAGCCAGTCGCTCCAACATCTGATCGATGAACGGTAAGGGGAAGTGGTCTTTCCTGGTTGCGGCATTCGGCTTGCGGTAGTCTGTGCACATCCGCCAACCAGTGACTAGCCTTGTCGGTATCAGCTCATTCTTCTCATTTTGAACCACCTGAATCCCGGACTTCTTGGGAACCATGTGTACAGGGCTGACCCACTCGCTATCGGGCACCGAGTGGATAATCCCTAATGACAACAACTTTAAGATTTCCTTCAATATTTCCTCCCACATGTTGGGATTCACTTTCCTCTGTGAGTCACGATGTGCTTTCTCCCCCTCTTCTAGCCTAATATGATGCATGCAGACGTCGGGGCTTATTCCCACCAAATATGTAAGGCTCCATCCAATTGCTCTTTTGTTCTTGCCTAGAACGGTCAGTAGCCTTGCCTCTTGTTCTTTCGCCAGGCTGCTGCTAATGATCACCGGGTACGAGTTTTCCTTCCTTAGGAAGGCATACTTCAGTGTTGCCGGCAGTTTCTTCAATTCAACTTGAGGGGGAAGTGTGTCTGCTGGTAGAGGGTTCCTTGCAGCATCCCCTTCTTTTTCTAACTCTCCATCTGAAAATTCGTCTGTACTGACTGGTAGCTTAGCCCCTGCGGCTCCAATAAATTCCGATTTCTGGCAGAAGTCCTTAATTGCTCCTTCTATCTCTTCGTCAGTTAACCCCTGGCTACTGATCAGATCACATCATGCAACCGCTTCTACATCAGCCTGTCCATACACATCCAATTCTTGTAGCTTTTCCTGCAATAATTCAGTCTCAAGAAAATCTTAGACTAAGGGGTCAATTACATCAATGTAGCATAGATTTTCAGAATCGATAGGCTTTTTCATGGCCTCATTGATATCAAAGGTAAACTTCTCTCCATGAAAATCAATGCAAATTGTCCCTTCAGCCATGTCCACGATTGTCTTGGTTGTTCGCAAAAACGGTCTCCCTAGCAAAATACCACTAGACTCCCTAGCTTCAGACTCACTCATCTTGATCACGTAAAAGTCAGCAGGATAAGTAAAATCATGTACTCTCACCAACACATTTTCTAATACACCCTCAGGACTTATGCATGATCTATCAGCCAGTTGGATCAACACCCTAGTGTTTGACAACGTTACTCCCTTCAGCCGATTATAGATTGACAAAGGCATAGCATTAATAGAAGCTCCCATGTCACACATTGCATGCTCGACTTTTACATCTCCTATAGTTATAGGAAAAGTAAACATATCTGGATCGGCTCTCTTGGGTGGTAGCTTTTCCTACACAATTGCTGATGATATCCCTTCCACCATGATCTTTCCCTCCTCCTGGGCTTTCCCGGGTATGACTCTTTAATGAATTTCCCAAGTGGGGGTAGCTTCACGGCCTGGAGGAATGGTATGGTAACATCCAGCTTCCCGAAAATCGACATGTAATCCACTGGGTTCTCTTTCTTCCTTTTGGTCACGAAACGGTAAGGGAACGGTTTCTTTCCTTTCTCCTCTTCAACCAGTCCTTCAACAACCTTTCCGGAGTTTTCCTTGGGTATATTCTGGGCTAGAGTCTCCTTCGTCGGTCCCTTTTCCTTAGGCAAGTCCACCTTGGGCTGCATGCCTTCGGTTTCACCGTTTCTCGCTGGTTTCTCATCCAAGAAAAATGGATCCTACATTTGGGGTAGAGGTCTGCGTAGCTCCTCTTCCGAGACAACGTTTCTCAGCACCTTCGTCCCACTAGGTTCTCCACTGGACTTCTTCGGTTGGGGTCCTTCATAGGTTGTACCGGACCGTAATGTGACCTTGCTCACGTTTGCCTTTTCAGGTACATGGACTGTAGATGGGAGTTTCCCGGAATTCCCTTTCATTTCACCCATCGAACTGGCCAGCTGGGCCAACTGCCTATTCATCATATCAATATTCGCCTTATGTTCCTTCTGGGCACTCTGCATCCCCTGCACCACTTCATTGCTGGATTGCAATTCACCCTTGATACTCTGCTGTGAAGCGAGCAGTTCTCCCATCATGTCCTCCATAGATCGTCTTGACCTGTTAGGATATTGGGACTGATTTGGTCCTTGGAGATGGTTATACTGGGGGTTTTGGTTGGGTTGGTAATTTTGGAAGTTTTGCTGGTTCTGGTTAGGTGGGTAGTGGTTATACTGGCCAGGAGGGTTGTACTGGTCTTGATGATATTGATTCTGGTTCTGGCTTTGGAACTGGTTTTGGTTCTGCTGATGTTAGGAACCATGATTAGGTTGATTCTGGTAATTTTGAAAGTTTCTCTGGTGGGGTGGTACATAGACAGGGTTTGGGTTCTGGTTTTGTGGGGGTTGGTTTGAGGTTGTTGACTGTGGGGTTGTTGGTTCCTTCCTGACCAATTGAACTAATTGTTGGGATTTTCTGGGCCACGGTTGAAATTTTGGTTTGGGTGAGGGTGGTATTGATTCTGACCTGGACCTTGGTTTTGATTTTGGTTCCCATCTCCCCATCGAAAATTCGGATGGTCCCTCCATGGTGCGTCCCGTTGTCTCCCCTGGATCCAATGCCCACTAGAATTGTAGTACCCGGCAGCATTGACTTGTTCCATATTCTCGAAGTTATTAGGCTGATCATAGCTCGGTCCTTGGTTTCCTTGTTCTGCATCCTTATAGCTCCTAGTTGGGGAAGGTGGTGGCGCATTCTTCTCGATTGCGCTCAGGAGTGTCTTTTTCAGCTCTTCCATTTTCAAATCCAGCTTCTGCTCTATCTTCTGTTCCTGGTCAGTAGACGAACCATCGCAATTCTTTCTCTCCTGTAGCCGTCCCTTGAATTGTCGTATTCCTTCTTCGCACTCAATAGCTTCCCTAGGACCTTTTTTCGCTTCGCTGACCCTCAGTTGTGTGAAACTTCCTCCCGACGACGAGTTTGCCAAATCTTTTGTTGCCTTGTTCATCCCTTCATAAAAGGTGTGATGTATTTCTATATCCGCCATACGATGGTTCGGACATGCATCCAAAAGGCTCATATACTTCCCTAGGACCTTTTTTCGCTTCGCTGACCCTCAGTTGTGTGAAACTTCCTCACGACGACGAGTTTGCCAAATCTTTTGTTGCCTTGTTCATCCCTTCATAAAAGGTGTGATGTATTTCTATATCCGCCATACGATGGTTCGGACATGCATCCAAAAGGCTCATATACTTTGCCCAATAATCACTCAAGAGTTCATCGTAACCTTGCTTCACACTGGTTATCTCTCTCTTCAGCGCACTCGTCTTAGATGACGGAAAAAATTCACCTAAAAAGGCTGACTTGAAATCTGCCCAACTCTCAATGGAATTGGGGGGCAATCGCATGAACCAGATGTTAGCCTCCCCTTTTAGAACGAACGGCGAAGGCCTTCAACCTGTAGTCATCCTCTGTCGCCCCTGTTGTACCCTCCAGAGAAAGTCAATACGCATTAAAATCTTACAATTTTACTGGTCACAACACCGACGAATAGTCCAGAGACCACATAATGGCATGACCGCCTAATGTTGCCTAAGCAAGACCACCGAATTTAGCATTACAGAGTCTCATTTCTACAACACACTCCCATAACAATGCTTATGTGCTGCTAACAAGATCAAGCTATCTCATAAATCCTGTGTGAACTTCTGAATCTTGCAGTTTCTTTGGATTATTGTCCCCACAGCATGGGTGGCGATAATATTAGAAACCACATTCTAGTTCATACTATTTATTTTTAAGAAGTCCGCCCTCATGAACTCGCTATTTCTTAGGATTATTGTCCCCACAGCACGGGTGGCGATAATATTAGAAAAAAGCTTCATAAATTGCAAACCAATTGATGGAGACCATATACAACGCACTTGTTGTAATTATCGCTTAGATATTTTATATGGTTTTTGCATAATTATCACATAAGCAGATAAGACAAATAATCCACTTACAAAGATAAACACCAAATAAACAGATAAATCCATTTAATGCATGTTATTTAAACACACTGGATAATTAACGATAATTATTTAATCTTGTCAAGGGAGAATCAATTAAATAATTATGTTTTATCTTGGATAATGATTATCCAAATTCATTTAGGATTTATCAAGATAGTGTTAACTATCTAAATCCATTTAAGATTATTCTAGATTTTATTTCGATAAAATCAAATCCTTCAATTCAAGAAAAACTGATCTAGGATTGTCTTTATTTAAATCATGCTAGGATATTACTAGATAGAAACGATTCCACAATAATCCATAAGATAAATAAAATCCAATCAACCATGATTTATACAAATCTTAATTCTATTTAGAATAGACATCTAGAATATATCAAGTATTACTTAGGATTTTTGAGATAAATAAATTTATCTAAATCCAATTAAATAAGGATTTTCTTATATATTATCTTTATCCTAATCTATCTAGGATATAAATCCAAAAGATAAGGATAATCTTGGATCAATGTTTATTTTAATCTATCTAAGATTTGTCTTAATAGAATTCAATCTATTCAAATCCATAGGATAAATAAATTAATATAAATATTTATCATAATTCATCTAGGATTTATCTTGGAATAAATCCACATAAATCCATAGAATAAGATAATATTATATTATAATTATTCAAATCTATCTGTGATTTATCTAGGAATAAATCCATATAAATCTATAAGATAAGAATAAAATATTATATTTATCACTATCCAAATCCATTTAGAATTTATCTATAAATAAATTCATATAAATTCATAGGATAAGAATAAAATAATATTTTCATTATCTAAATCCAACTAGGATTCATCTAGGAACAAATTCATATAAATCCATAAGCTATAGATAAAAACTAGATTATTATATTCCAAATATAACTAGGATTCATCTAGGAATAAAATCCATATAAATCCATAAAATATGGAAAGAATCTAATTAATCCATGATTTAATTCATAATTAAATCTCATATAATAAATAAAATCCACAAAAGATATATTCAAATCTTATTTCCATATGTATTTTGAATTATTTCCAAAATTGAATCCAAGGATTTGGAAACCCTAATCAAATTTGGAAAGCGAAGTCACGGAACGAGGCGATGCGGTGTCGCGCATAGGGTAAACCCTAATCATGCGTCGTCGTACTCCCACTCGCAATTCGCCGCTGCTGCCTGCGTGACGACGTCGCTGCTGCGTCGTCCTCGTCACAGCTGCATGCACCCCTGCTTCGGGCTCCCACTCGAACAAGAACTGTCGTTGCTCGGAGACGTCGCTGCTGTCACAAATTGTGCACAACGCAGCCATCTCCGTCGACGTTCGAGCCTGGGAATCCTCTCCGTCCATGCCTGCTGCTGCGACGCTGCCGGTGCAGCGGCTGCTGTCTTGGCGATCTCCGACGCTGCTGTCGCAACCGTCGCCGCCAGACCGCCGCTGCTGCTGCCTGCAGTCGCTGCTATCGAAGCTGCTGCTGAGTCGTCGTCGCCGCCTCGCTGCTGTTGGCGCTGTTTCCGTAGCCGCCGGCGCTGTTGACGCACAGACCGCCGTCCTCGACCACAACATGCCGAATTTCCAGGCAAGTCTATTAATTCTCGTGCATGCAATTGCAACAAATTTGAAAACAACATGCTTAATCATTACATAGACATAATAATTACATGTAATCAAATTATGAGAAGACAAAAAGGAATTCTTTGTGATGTCCCACGTGAATTATTCACCAAAAACACGTAATTAACCTTTTGATGTTAAGGCTTGCGTGTTCAGCAATGTGCAGCCCCGGCGCGAACGCCGGCTGCACATTCTCGTCGAACATGCTCTCATCATCGTCATGCATTCAAGCAATTCACATAACATGAAATTATTCCACATAATCAGAGCTAAAAATTGGCTATGATACCAATTGTTGGGGTTTGGAGCCCCTTGCACAGCGGAAGACTTGTACAAAACAAATAAATCAGACGTAGGATCTATTTGACAGATTATGCCATTAATCTATTCACATGTTAACATAGAATTGCAAGCTAGAACGAAAATAATGCATGCTCATAGAATGTAAATCCTAAACATGAATACAACGGTTTAGAGTTACCGATTTGATTCTCCAAAGAATAGTCGATTGCTCGCGCCTTCTCCACGATGATCTTCAATACTAAACCACGGATCTTCTGACTGGTTTCCCGAACTGTATCTCGACATCAGGGTGGGCTGATCTTATCGAAATACTAGGATTCGAATAATGAAGACACAAATTCCTCACGGAGGAAGAGAGAGAAATTTTCGTCCCTCTCTTAGAATATGAGTGGGCGAAATTTTCTTCTTTTTTAATTGTTTTTCTGTCTCTTTTATTCTCCTAATTATAATAGTTCATATTGGGTCCAGTCAGGGATCTATGGAAGGTTTTGGATATATGCTCCCCCAATTAGCTTTTTACTAATTAAATTGAACCCACAATTTAATACAAGCTTATATTGGAATATTACAAACAGTCACTATAGAAGTAATATTGACCTCTCCATCCAAATCCGAAATTACAAGTAATCCGGGTTTCCATTTTGTTTATTATTTATTTCCCGCGCTTAAGATATAAATGTCAATTAATTAATTAAAGTCTGCTATGGACTTAATTAATTAACATCTTATTAATTCCAAGAGTGGACTTAGCATGAAATACTTACTTATTATTCATAGAGTAATAAAACTCCAACTGGCCAGTTTCCGAATAATAAAACCTTGTTCAAGCTCCTCTTGAGGACATTATTAAACGAGACTCACCTCGTGCACGATTCAACATAATAGCAATCCTAGCACCGCTAGATATTAATCACCACTACCCAATATATCAGGATCGTTGGGTTGCGAAAAACCTGCACCTATTGATAAGTCAAAGTAGTGCATAATCAATACCGTATGCTCAATGCTAACGTATGTAGATTAAGAAATAGATATTTATCAAGACCTAGTCTTTCAGTAGATAGCATAAAGACACGTCTTGCTGTTAGATCCATGCAGTGCTATACCACACCAACGTCAATGAAAGAGCAGGTTTGTGTTAGGTGTCGCGTCAAGCAAAGAATGTATCCTACTGATCAGGATGGAAGTCCCAGCTAAGCCTGAAACTGGTATCAATAATTCCTCAACCCACTTCTACTGACTAGTATAGTGGACGTAAGGGTCGAATCCCATAGAGATGAATGCGCTTTGGTAATTGTGGTGATATTCTGGAAGAGTTGGTTAGCTACCACGCTTGGGGTTGAGATTCTAACTAGACTGGAAATTAATGTGGTACTCTACTGACTAGGAGGTGTGAGAGATGATTGATAAGTAGCTGTGTACGTGAGAGTAGGGGACATTATGTTTTAGAAATTATGTGGGAGGTACGGGGTTACTATAAAAGGCTAAACGCAATATCAGAGAAAAAGTGGTAGTTAGGTGACTTGACTGACAGATCTGTAGGGTACCAGCAGAAAAGGTAGAGAGTAATAAATGACAAAGCATAAAGAAACTAAAAAGCAAAAGTGGTCTCAAATTTAGATGTGGATGTTATCTTCTTCAACAAGAATTAGATCAGATCAACAAACCCAGAATTATAGATAAGAAATGCAGATTAACTACTTTGAAAACACAGATCTAACAAATTAAACCCCAAATCAAAAGATTAAACTAACGAAACTGACATTACGCTTACTGGGTAACATGCAAGGTGGCAGAAGTCACGTAAACTAGGCTTTCACACTTAACCATTTCGGATCTCGAATCTAACAGCAAAATAAACTCATGAACTCAGATCTATCAATTCGGAAATGAAAACATCCTTGCAATCCCTTGAAATTACCGAAGCAGATAGATCTAAGCTATCTAGGCAGAAAGAAACATAATCAAACAGGAACCGATGCACAGAAACAACTTCATAGCATAAAAACGTTCGGATCTTAACCACAGTACTTCAAAGTCAGAAAGTATTGAAAATGCAACACGTCCAACGTAAGAAAACAAAGTGTCATTAACTAAGAAAGCAAGTAAAGATTATTTTACCACTCCGGTCGATGAAACTGTTAACACTACGAAACACGCTGACTGGAACGAGAGGACGTGGAACTCCGGCGAACTGATGAGCTTCAGGTGACCATGGCTATGGCGAGGAACGAGAATATGAAGGATAATGCTAAAGGATTGATCTACCGAAGAGAGATTTCTCACTAAGCGTAGGAGTTGATGAACTAACTGATGATGATTCTCTCTCCAAGTGGCTTCCTTTTATAGGGAGGCCTCCCTTGATTTTAGGGTAGACTCTCTTCATGAAATGACTCTTTTGGCCCTTGCTTGTGGCTGATTTTCCCAGCTATCCTTCTTCTCCATATCGAGCCTGTCACGACCGCCCATACTAGGGGTACCACAAACGCGGCGATCGTGACCGGCATGCATGGATAACATTTTAAATGAAAACTTAATTAACTTAAAGAAAAAAAAAACATTTTAGTTTAAAGAAGTTTAAGGTTATAATTTAACTATTGATTAGAAATGACTTATGAAAACTATTTTTAAAAGAAGCAGCAGAGAAAATAAACTTAAAGAAAACCAATTAACTTCTAAAGTAAAACATTTAATTTAATTCACGGAAAACACCATTTTCAAAAGACAACGTAATTACTTGGTTAACACCTAACACAACCATACATGTTTAAACCCAATACGAAAGGATTAAAGTCTTGAGACATAGTTCAAAATATAGCAGCGGAAAATAAGGTTTAAAGAGAGTCAAGGATAACGCATATGTATGAAGACACAACGCATCCTAGGTTCTTAGGCCAGCTCAACATCCACCGCAACATCCCGCTCAACCTGCACATAAGAAAAAAATATGCAGGGCTGAGTACTTGTTGTACTCAATGGGCTCATGCCGAAAACATTTTAATAAGTTATGTCATCCATACCAGTGATCTCGAGTTTTAAGTAGTAGGAAAAATATCACGAGAAACACAAAAACGTTCAAGTCTGGCCAGACAATTTATCTCCTCACTTTTCACATCAATCCATCAATCACATCACAGTGCGACGAAAGTGTGGCCACACTATTCGTCCACGAGACCGGCCGACTTGCAAGGACGGCTCACGATCCCACCAGTGTACACAGCCCGATAGGGTTTACGGCCCTACTCGGACCCGAATTCGTTTCACAATACAGCCATATAGCCTAACGGAGTAAACTCATACGAACTAGGCATCAGGCACACAATCTCATAACAAAAACAACATGGCATGACATAACAGTTAAACCACCCTTATATCTCCACATAATATTTTTCGGAAAAGTAAAGAGGTTTGAAAAGAAAGCCCACCTCTTTCTCTTAGCAATTCACAACCCAACTTAGCAACTCTCGATCCTCGAGTTCACGAGTACACAACACCCTTCTCGAATCACAAAAACAAGCGGTAGAAACACGAATGGAGGCGATTCGTCGGAGACTCTTGAAAATAAACTTCAATGGATGCAAGAACAAGGATGAATAGAGGATTTTTGGAGAGAATATGGAGAGGGAGAGGAGAGGCACGAAATTTATGAGAGAGATGGGGGCTAGGGTTTAGTTTAGGTGATTATATAGTCCTAGGTATAATCCCATAAATTAATTAACTAATAAATTGTGGAGGAATAAAATAAAGGACAATAAATAAAGTCCCACAATTAAAAGGAAGACAAGTATTTCGAAAATTATGGCTAGAAATTTAATAAGGAATTTATTTGGTATTTACTTGGAGAGAAATAGATTCACAATTTTGGAAATAAAACAATGAATATTCCATAAACAAGGGAACAAAATAAATTAAATCTCCAAGTAGGAAATAATGAGGGAGGGGCGAAAATCTTGATGGTGTGCACAAGGAAATTATTTAAATCCTCAATTAAATAGAATAGGATTTAAATTTGGTAATTTCTTTATAGTAAAAGACTCTCATAAAATAGGCAACAATTAAATAAGTTTTCCACAAGGAAATTAAGCCAAAACGTGTGGGAAGGAGACACAATAGAAGGAAAATATTCACATCCCCAATTAATTTGGCTTAGGTATTAATTTGATATTGAATAAAAGAAATTTCACAAAATCGGAAGCAAATATATTCTCCTCTACAAATAGGGGGCCGAAAATTGGCTTAATTAGCCACAAGGAAATAATTCAACTCTTAATTCAATTGGGGTGAGGGAATAAAATGTGGCAAGATTTAATTGGATTTAATTTGGATGAATATCCCAAAACAATTAATTAAATCCAAGAAAGAATAAAATTCCCAATAATTGGAGGGGCCGACAATTGCCACTTTTTTTTTGGCTAGAACAAGATGCCTGATTTTATTTAAATTGATTCCCCACATTAAAATATAACTAGCACTTCATTCAAATTTCCCCATGATGATTTATTCCACATAATCAAACTCAATCACGTAGCAACAAATTAAATTTCATAAATGAAATTTCCAAACGACGAATATTAAATAAAGGTCACAAAAATTTGGGATGTTACATCCTTCCCCTCTTAACAGAAATTTCGTCCCGAAATTTTGACCGTCTCACATAAACAACTCGAGGTATTTTTCTTTCATTCTATCTTCTAACTCCCACGTGGCTTCCTCGGGACCATGGTGTTTCCACAATACTTTCACGGATGCTATCGACTTGTTTCGCAACTCTTGCACCTTCCGATCTAGGATTGCCTCAGGCTCTTTCTCGTAGTTCATGTGGGGGGTTAGGATCACTTCCTCTTGATGAATCACATGCTTGGGGTCGAACACGTACTTGCGCAACTGCGACACATGGAACACGTTGTGCACATTTCCAAAACTGGGAGGTAACGCCAAACGGTACGCTACAGGACCTACTTCATCGACAATCTCGTACGGCCCTACAAAACGCGGTTTCAACTTTCCCTTCACTCCAAACCTCACAACTCCTTTCGTCGGGGATTCTTTCAAGAACACTTTGTCACCAACGTCAAATTTGATTTCCGTTCGACGCACGTCAGCATACGACTTCTGTCTATCTTGAGCTTCCTTGATCCTTGAGCGGATTTGGTGCACAATTTCGGTCATTTCCCTTATAGCGTCGGGTCCTAACATCTTTCTCTTGCCAACTTCATCCCAAAAGAGTGGGGATTGACACTTCCTGCCATACAAGGCTTCATACGGAGCCATATCGATCGTCTCTTGGTAGCTATTGTTGTAGGCGAATTCAACCAACGGTAGAATGGTTTCCCAACTTTCCCTTCGATCTAAGACAACGGTAGCATATCCTCAAGCGTTTGAATCGTCCTCTCTGACTGCCCGTCCGATTGCGGGTGATAAGCAGTGCTGAAGTTCAGTTGTGTGCCCAATTCTCATTGCAAACTCATCCAACTTTGATGTGAACTTTGTATCGCGGTTGGACTCAAAGGTCTTTGGCACTCCATGCAATCGCACAATCTCGTTCACGTAGAGCTTAGCTAACTTGTCCGCGCCATAAGTAACCTTAATCGGTAAGAAGTGTGCGCTTTTAGTAAGTCGATCGATGATCACCCAAATCGCGGTGTTGCCCTTCTGTGACTTTGGCAAACCCGTTACGAAATCCATAGCTAGATGCTCCCACTTCCATTCGGGAATTTCAAGCGGTTGTAACTTCCCATATGGCCGTTGGTGTAAGGCCTTCACTTGTTGGCATGCTAGACATCGTTCCACATATGACGCTACGTCCCCTTTAATTCCATTCCACCAAAATCGTTTCTTCAAGTCTCGATACATCTTCGTGCTTCGGGGGTGAGCACTGTAAGGCGTGGCGCTTCACTCAAAATCTCATCTTTTAGCGCCTCATCGCTCGGCACACACAATCGTCCATCGTATGTCGAAGCATTATCCGCCTCCTCACGGTAATGATCAAGCTTCTCGGCTCTCACCTTCACATGTAATTCTTCCAACTTTTTATCATGTCGTTGGGCTTCTATGAGCTTGGTTCTCAAATTTGGATCAATCACTAGCGTCGCTATTCTTCCTCCTACTGTCTCGGGCGCTTTCACTATCTCCAAACTCATTCTGTCGAATTCGCGAATCAACGCTTCCTCTTGCGTTAGGAAATAAGCCAATTGCGGTTGGTTCTTCCTACTCAAAGCATAGGCTACTACGTTAGCCTTGCCCGGATGATAGTGAATACCACAGTCATAATCTTTCACGATCTCTAACCAACGTCACTGTCGCATGTTTGGCTCCTTTTGTTCGAAGAAATACTTGAAACTCTTGTGATCCGTATAGATTTCGCATCTCACTCCATAGAGATGGTGTCTCCAAATTTTCATTGCATGCACTACTGCTGCTAGCTCCAAATCATGAGTCGGAAAATTCAATTCATTCGGTCTCAACTGTCGGGAAGCATATGCTATTACCTTCCCATCTTGCATTAACACGCATCCTAGTCCCACTTTCGACGCGTCCGTATAGACGGCGAAGTCCTTGTCGGGTTCTGGTACCGCTAGGACTGGTGCTGTAGTCAATTTCTCTTTCAACAGTTGGAAACTCGCCTCGCACTTTGGCGTCCAAACCACCTTGATTCCTTTCTTTAGTAGTTGCGTCATCGGTCTCGCAATCTTAGAGAATCCCTCAATGAAGCGTCGATAATATCCTGCCAATCCCAATAAGCTGCGGATTTCACTTGGCGTTTTCGGCGACTTCCAATTCTGCACGACCTCGACCTTTGCTGGGTCTACTTGAATTCCATTTGCCGTCACAATATGACCAAGAAAGTTCACTCGAGTCAACCAGAACTCACACTTACTGAACTTGGCATAAAGCTTCTCCTTTTGCAACGTTTCCAACACTATTTGTAGATGATGTCCATGTTCCTCCTCGTTCTTCGAGTATACCAACACGTCATCGATGAAGACTAACACAAACTTGTCAAGATACTCATGGAAAACTCGGTTCATCAAGTCCATGAAAATGGCTGGAGCGTTGGTCAGCCCAAATGGCATTCCGACGAATTCATAATGGCCATAACGAGTGCGAAAAGCAGTCTTAGGCACATCCTCTCGTCGGACCTTTAGTTGATGATATCCCGACCTCAAGTCCATTTTCGAAAATACGCCCGCTCCTCGAAGTTGGTCAAACAAATCATCAATCCTCGACAGTGGGTACTTATTCTTCAAGGTCATCTTGTTGAGCTCACGATAGTCGATGCACATCCTCATCGTTCCATTTTTTTTTCTTAACGAACAACACTGACGCTCCCCACGGTGACACACTAGGTCGAATGAAACCCAAGTCTAACAATTCTTGCAACTGAATCTTAAATTCTACCAACTCTTTAGGGGCCATTCGGTATGGCGCCTTCGATACTGGCGCAGACCCTGGTTCCAAAACAATGGTGAACTCTAATTGTCTGTTGGGTGGCGGTCCAAGCAAAGCTTCGGGAAATACATCGGGAAAATCTCGTACGACGTCACGTCTTCCACTCTCAAATCCTTCTTTTCCTCTCCGTTCAGGTACACAAGATACACTGGACGCCCTTTTCTTATCATCGTGGTTGCTTGCAATGCTGAGATTATGTAGGTTCGTCGGTTTAATGAAATCTCCTACAAGATAGTCGGCTCGTCGCCAGGGCTCAAAAAGAAATTTTCCTCTCCTTGCAATGTTGCATCAAGAACTCAGAATATGTATCAAGAACGCAAACTTTAATCAAACAGTCTTAACTTGGATATGAACCGATTTCGAATTGTAACAATTGGTTATGATCATCCCCACGGAGCTTGAAAGAACATAAGATATGTCATGAATATGGGATGGAATCGAATTAATGTCAATTCTCATGGTAGGCTACCAAACAAGATAATTTAGTTGTTCGACCAGATTTGAAAGGTCAACACATAAATGGATAATGACTTAAAGGGTTAAGAAAAAAAAATGATCAGTTGCATGAGGATTGAAAAATGTAGGCAGTTGTCACAAAGCGGTACTGATCATGGTTCAAGGAAAATCATAATATGGACTGACAGAATCACATCAATGGGTTCATAAGTTTGTGAAAGGCAATCAAAGTTAAAGGGGCTATTGAAAACAAAAATCAAGTGGATTAAGTTTGTTAAGGCAAGGAACAAAATGTAGGCCTTAACTTCATTTTGTAGAAAGAAAGGTTCTATTATGGAAAGGGTACATAAACCGAACCAAAAGAATTTCACTCTGTAAGAAAGAACTTGACACAGATATGGTGACAAAATAAAAGGCTGAACAAAAGTTCGAAGAAGAATATCCCATAGAAAACATGTCTGTGAAATGTGATTATATTGAAGGACGTAACTGCAAGCAACCTTAAGAATTAAACTCAATAGCAAAGGCTCACAGAGTCAAAGTATGGTCCGTATAAATAATAGGTCAAAGAAGACTACAATCAATCCAAGTGTCCAAAGTTATGAAGGCAACACCACTTTCCAAGAACTGAAAGTGAGTTATGACTCAATGGAGGAAAAGAAACAATATGCATCACTTGCAAGGGGTGAATGAAACAAGCTGTTAAATAGACAATGGCCCACGACTATTTGAAAGGTCCTGAAAGATAACTTCTTATAATCCAAGTAAGAACTGTTGATTAGAATAGTTTGTTCCAGCTATTAAAGTCGCACCTCCTTGTTCATCTTTCGCAAGCCGAAACTGGTAATATCGCTCTATGAACTGTGGATTCCACGCTGAGATTCTTCGTGTCATTGCCACTAATAACGATAGTTGAAATCCATATCTTCATAAAATTCTTTGCATGTCATAATGACTATCCTCGTAGGACACGGTTATCATCCTTGTGCTCCTTAGCAGGGTATGGAGATCATCTCCATCGTGCTTCCACTTATGCAAGATTAAACCATACTAATTTAAATCGCGAGTATGATCGCTCGCCGTTGCATGAAAATATCTCTTAGCATCGGTTCTTCTTGTCTCGCACCTTGACTTAAGCGTTTGCCTAAACTCTCATACTCTCGTACGTTTCATTGCTCAGAAAAGCAATTGTTAAGTTTTCAACTTAGAACTACGATTCGCGCGGTCAACTAGGCTTATATTTTAGGTACTCTCATCATCTACTTCAATTTACGTCATTCATACATCAAGATAAACACACCACATTTTCACATCCCATAGCAAAACACTTTCGAACTTCACATTATATTCAAAACTTTTGAAACAAAATTTCTTTACACTTTCACACATTCCTAAAAATTTTCCACATCTCACTTTTAGAGTAAAAGTTTTGACTCAAACTAAATCGTAATTTCGCATCAACTTTCATCATTCGTATAAAACATTCCATAGAATAACACATCATACCTCGCACCTCATAACATACATAACATCACACTTCCACAGCTCAATTTTCCAAACGAAGTAAAAAAAATTTTTGTCGAAACTCAAATTTTTTTTTTGAACAATTCATAAACACAACATTTTCCATTGATCAATTAATTTTCTCAAAAGAAAGAACTAACATATTTTCATTTAAAGTTCAAAGATATTTTTTTTTTTCAAAAAGTTCCAACAACTTTCCATAACATAAATATTTTTGCCACTAGAACAACTAGTCATTAATATTGCAAAACTCATAACATATTTGCATTCCAAACAAAACACTCATGCACTTCACATATATGTTTGAGACAACATTTTTAGATTACTCATCTTTTCTCAAAAAAAATTTTAACATTCTCAAAACAACTCATTAATTTCCATCTTTCGTGTAAAACACGCCATCTTCCCATAATCACATGCTTACGTCATAACACTTTTTCACACATAGCACATACTTAAGTCATCAGGCCAATCTTGCTCATGTCTCACATAATCATACCATAACAATATCACATTCAAACATACCCCACGTGTTTAAATCATCTTCTCAATTCATGCTCATATTCCACATGTTCACACTATCACAATATTGTTTTCACCCATAATACACTCGTTTAAATCATCATGCTCACATTCAACATATGTATGTCATCATATAATTTATTCTCGAATTCCAACATGAAAATAACCTCACATCATCACGTAATTACATGCTCATGCATTCTTTTGCCCAAAACATCCTCATCATATCTTCAATTTTATACATCGTTCACACATTTCATCAACAACTTAAAACATACCTCACTTTCCTTGATTGAGCGCGATGCTTTGGATGTTGAGCCTTCGTGACACTTCTAGTCAATAAGGGTTCACTAATCTAGACTTAAGGTAAAAGGAGACTCTCGGACCAGAGCGAAAGAACGAAGCTCTGATACCACTCTGTCACGACCGCCCATACTAGGGGTACCACAAACGCGGCGATCGTGACCGGCATGCATGGATAACATTTTAAATGAAAACTTAATTAACTTAAAGAAAAAAAAACATTTTAGTTTAAAGAAGTTTAAGGTTATAATTTAACTATTGATTAGAAATGACTTATGAAAACTATTTTTAAAAGAAGCAGCGGAGAAAATAAACTTAAAGAAAACCAATTAATTTCTAAAGTAAAACATTTAATTTAATTCACGGAAAACACCATTTTCAAAAGACAACGTAATTACTTGGTTAACACCTAACACAACCATACATGTTCAAACCCAATACGAAAGGATTAAAGTCTTGAGACATAGTTCAAAATATAGCAGCGGAAAATAAGGTTTAAAGAGAGTCAAGGATAACGCCTATGTATGAAGACACAACGCATCCTAGGTTCTTAGGCCAGCTCAACATCCACCGCAACATCCCGCTCAACCTGCACATAAGAAAAAAATATGCAGGGCTGAGTACTTGTTGTACTCAATGGGCTCATGCCGAAAACATTTTAATAAGTTATGTCATCCATACCAGTGATCTCGAGTTTTAAGTAGTAGGAAAAATATCACGAGAAACACAAAAACGTTCAAGTCTGGCCAGACAATTTATCTCCCCACTTTTCCCATCAATCCATCAATCACATCACAGTGCGACGAAAGTGTGGCCACACTATTCGCCCACGAGACCGGCCGACTTGCAAGGACGGCTCACGATCCCACCAGTGTACACAGCCCGATAGGGTTTATGGCCCTACTCGGACCCGAATTCGTTTCACAATACAGCCATATAGCCTAACGGAGTAAACTCATACGAACTAGGCATCAGGCACACAATCTCATAACAAAAACAACATGGCATGACATAACAGTTAAACCACCCTTATATCTCCACATAATATTTTTCAAAAAAGTAAAGAGGTTTGAAAAGAAAGCCCACATCTTTCTCTTAGCAATTCAAAAAATTATCTATAAATTACTAAATTATTAATTTTTTTAATTTTACAGGCAATGTATTGAATTGTTTTAAATTTTAACTAATTTTCATGCTAACATCATTACCTTATGCAACATTATCGAACGGTAAAAAAACGGCATCATATTTTACACAGCGAAACAACATCGCATATGCTGAATTAAACAGTTTCATTTGTTTAGATGGGAATTCTTAAGCTACATTGGAGTATAAATTTTGATTTGTTGCATAACAGAATGAATCAATAGTTTAGTATTTTATATTCAAATTTTATAGTTGGTATAAAAAAATAGAATTTGGGGAGAGTTTTGAAATTTACAAGCAAATACCCCGTCAATTATTAATATCCTCTCCGCCACCTAAAAATAAGAATTTTGAGGACGACACAAATTTTAATATGAAATCGGTATATATGAGAGAAAGGTAGAAAGAAAAATAATTGAAATATTATTAATGAAAAATGTATCTATCTAACAGAGAAAAAATTCCAATAAATTAATTTTATAGGAAAGATCAAATGTAAATGAGACTATTGTTTGGAACGAAGGGAGTATTACATCGTAGTAGGTGGTATATGATACTCCCACCGTCCCAAAATAATTGTCACTCTATTCCATTTTGGTCCGTCCCACAATAATTGTCACACTTCATTTTTACCATAAATGGTAAGTAGGTCCCACATTCCACCAACTCACTTCACTCACATTTTATTATAAAACCAATATATAAAAGTGGATCCCACATTCCGCTAACTTTTTCAACCAACTTTTCATTACATTTCTTAAAACTCATGCTCACAATGAGAGTGACAATTATTGTGGGACGGGGGAATAAATGAAAGAAATTTAACTAGTGCTATCTTACACCTTGTTAATTTTATGAATTTTAGTGTCTAACGATTTGAAACATAGCAGTACTTGAGCCCACAATAGTGAAAAAACACATTATCGAAATAATCTTAAAGACTATGGTTTAAAATATTAAACTTGGTAGTGCGGAATTTGATATGTTTGGTGTTGATGTGTATGGCTGATCATAGCAACGAGCAACACATGTGGACGTACAGTGGAGACGCATTGCAGCGGATCAAGATATTAGTTTATTGAAACTAGCCGTTGAAGGCAGTTTCAACGAGATATAATAGATATTGTGAAAGATCTCATTCACTTGATCTCTAGTATAAATAGTTGTTAGTTAGCTCATTTGAAGTGTGTGATTGTTTCAAGTTGTAAACACTTTGAGTTGAAATCAATAAGAGTTTTCCTTTCTTCTCGATTTTCATATAGTGTGTACATCTTCTTCCTATATATCCTATTCTTCATTGATTGATCTTCATTGATCGATTTTTCAACAATCGGTGCCGTCTGTGGGAAGCTTGATCGATCAAGGAAGAAAGCAATGGCGGCACGTCTTGAAGCTGAAAAATTCACGGGGAAGAACGACTGCGGTTTTTGGAAGATGAAGATGCGAGTTGTTCTTGTGCAGCAAGGTTTGGTTGCGGCTCTGACCCCGGTTGATGCAGACGCGAAAGGGAAAGCTCATGCTCTCGACGAGAAAGGTCAGGCCAAGCTCGATAAAATGCACCTAAAGGCGCATAGTGCAGTGATATTGTACCTCGGAGATAAAGTGTTGAGGGAGGTGCAGGCTGAGACAACCGCCACTGGAGTTTTGAAGAAGCTTGATGAAGTGTATTTGGCCAAATCCTTGGATAACCGTCTCTACATGAAAAGGAGACTTTATTCCTATAGCTTCATGGAGGATAAGTCGATTCTTGAGCAGCTTGAAGACTTCTGCAAATCCATAGATGATCTTGAGGTCGTAGATGTGAAGATTAGGGATGAAGACAAAGCCATCTTGGTGCTCAACGTTCTCCCTGGTCCCTAAGATCAAATGAGGGATGCAATCTTGTATGGGAGATACAAACCGATCACTTTTGTTGAAGTTCATGCCGCTTTGATGGCCAAGGAATTGCAGAAAGGAGCTGTTCGAAGAAATGATCCACGGCTAGAATCACTAAACATCAAGAAGTTTAGTAAGAAGAAGAATGAAGATTCAAAGGCTGAAGTTTCTGGAGTTAAAGAAATTCGATCTTGCCACTGGTACAAGAACTCGGGGCATTTGAAGCGCTATTGCTATAACTGGAAGAAAAAGCAAGCCAGTGAAGGTAACTCTCATTCCAATGTAGTGAATGGGGAAGCTGATGAAGTACCTGAGGTGATGAATGTGATGGATGTATGTGAGAAAAGATCCTGGATTATGGACTCTGGTTGCTCATTTCACATGTGTCCACTAGATAATGGTTTCAAGATTTGAAGGTAGCACATGGAACAGTGCTCCTGGGCAATAATCAGACTTGCTACATATTAGGGGAATTGGGAGTATTATGCAGAGAGTTCATGATAGATCTATTAAGGTGATCTTGGATGTCAAATATATTCCTGAAGTGAAGTGGAACTTAATCTCTTTGGGAACACTAGAAAAGAAAGGCTATTCTTTCATCTCACAGAATGGTGAAATGAGAATCTGCTAGGATTCTCAAGTTAAGATGACTGCTAGAAGGAATGGTAGCTTATATTATCTTCAAGCTGCAGTCACTGAGGGAGAATCACATTCAATCACAACACCAGATTTGAAGTGTTGGCATCAAAGATTGGGGCATCCTGCAGAGGGAAGTCTGAAAGCTCTAGTCAAAATGGGGATGATTGAAGCTAGTGCAGATGAGACTGGAAGTGTGTGAGGATTGCTTGCTGGGAAAATCAAAGAAGAAGAGTTTTCCAACAGGTAAACACACCTCAACCTCCCCTCTGATTGTATACATTCAAATCTCTGGCCTGCACCAGTTAAGAGCTTGGGTGGAGGGAAGTATTACATGTCCATAATAGATAATTGGTTTAGAAAAGTCTGGGTTTACATCTTAAAGGGGAAGTCTGATGCTTTTAACACATTCAAGATATGGTGTAGAGAAGTTGAGAGTGAGAAGGGAACTGCACCAAAAGTCTTGAGAACAGACAATGGGCTACAGTACTTATCCAAGGAATTTGATCATTTCTGTCAAGAGAAGGGTATTAAGAGGCACAAGACTGTCCCAGCCAACCCTCAACAAAATGGGGTTGCTGAAAAAATGAATCGAACTTTGCTTGAGAGAGTGAGATGCTTGCTAAGTTCCTCTGGTGTTGGCAAACATTTCTGGGTAGAGGCAGTCTCCACTGCTACATATCTGGTTAATAAATGCCCAGCATCTGGAATAGGTGGAGCAATACCAGATGAGAGATGGTATGGAGGGAAGTCAGATTATAACAGACTTAAGCCTTTTGGTTGCAAAGCATTTGCACATCAAAAGCAAGGGAAGCTTAATGCTAGAGCTCTACAATGCATTATGTTGGGATACTAGAAGGGTGTGAAGGGGTATAGACTTTGGTGCTTAGAACTTGGTAATCAGAAAATATTTGTGAGTAGATGTGGTCTTTATAGAAGACAAGATGCCTTTTCTGGACAAGAGAATCAAGGCCACAACTGCTGATTCTAATAAAGAGAAAAATGATGCTCACTTTAAGGTGGAGGAAGATCAAGTTGTTGGGACAATGATGATGATTTCTCTGGTAATTGATGGTGATCAATGCTCTCACAGATAGCAGTTCAGATCATCCTCAGGAAACTCAAGAAGCATAGGAGGATCTCAGCAATTATCAGCTGGCTAGAGACAGAACTAGAAGAGAAAATGTCAGGCCTCCAGCCAGATTTAGAGACACTGAGATGTTGTTGTTCTATGCTCTCTATATAGCTGAGCAGCTTGAATTTTCTGAACCGAGCTCATATGCAGAAGTTGTTTCTAGCCCAGAATCTAAGCAATGGATCCAGGCTATTAAGGAAGAGATCGATTCTTTGATAAAAAATAAGACATGAATTCTTGTTGATAAAGCTGAATTCAGAAAGGTAATTGGCTGTAAGTGGGTGTTCAAGAAAATGCTTGAAGCAGCTCAGGCAGACAATATTAGATTCAAGCAAGGCTAGTTGCAAAAGGCTTCAACCAGGAAGGGGGAGTTGATTTCAATGAAGTATTCTCACCAGTTGTCAAGCACAATTCCATCAGAGTTTTATTGGCCATAGCAGCTAGAAGAAACTGGGAGTTGGAGCAGCTTGATGTCAAAACAACTTTTCTGAATGGAGACTTGGAAGAGACAATTTATATGGCTCAACCCAAGGTTTTGAGGTCCCTCGATCAGAAGGGAAAGTTTGTATGCTAAAAAAGAGCATATATGGTCTCAAACAAAGCAGTAGACCGTGGTATTTGAAGTTTGGAGAGAATCTATCACAGCTGGGATTTTGTAGATCACTCTATGATAGCTGCGTTTTTGTGAAGAAGCAGAAGGGCAAGAAGCCTATATATCTTCTATTGCATGTAGATGATATGTTGATATCAGGAGAGGACGTCAATGAAATCAGAAAGGTTAAAGAGCAGCTCAGAGGCAACTTTGAAATGAAGGACCTTGGTGTGTTAGAGTTTGTATACTAGAAATCACATTTCGAGTGATTGAATACTGTAAAACTCTATAAGCTATTTTCCAATAAATAAAACAGATTATTTTTGTCATAATGTTGTTATGTTTTACATTTAATGGTTGTTTATTGCATATTTAAATGTATAAGAACGTAACAAAGCCTAAGTCTTTGTTCTGGTAGACCGGTTGTGGGCGTCATCCTATTTAAGGTAACACGGTCAGTTCTGAACAAAGAAAAAACATAATTTCACAACCCGGATAGGCCTAGACTACCTATCGTGAAAGGTTGCAATGCCAGTCCGATTATTTCTAAGCCTTATTGAAATAAGATGACGTTGGTGTGGTATAGCACTGAATGGATCTAATAGCAAGACATGTCTTTATGCTATCTACTGAAAGATGAGGTCTTGATAATTAATTTCTTAATCAATGTACGTTAGCATTGAGTATACGATATTGAGTATCTACTACTTTGACTTACCAAAGGTGCGGGATTTTCGTCACCCAACAATCCAGGTATATTGGGTAGAGGTGATCGTTATCTAGCGGTGCTAGGATTGCTATTACTTTTAATCATGCGCGATGAGAGTCTCGTTTGATAACATCCACGAGAGGAGCTCGAAACAAGGTTTTATTATTCGGAACCTAGCTAGTTGGAGTTTAATTACTCTATGAATAATAAATAAGAGGTTCTTGCTGAGTCCACTCTTGGAGATTAAAATATGTTAATTAATTAAGTCCATAGCAGACATTAATTAATTAATGGATGTTTCCATCTTAAGCACGAGAAATAAATTACTTACTTAAAAAGGAAACTCGGAATACTCGTAATTTCGGATTTGGAGAGGCAGTGCAATATTACTTCTGAAGTGGTTGCTTGTATATTTCAATATAAGCTTATATTAAATTGTGAGTTCAATTTAATTAGTAAAAAGCTAATTGGGTGACCTGATCTAAATTCTTCCTTAGATCCCTGACTGGGCCCAATATGTGACTTAATATAAATAGGAGAATAAAGGAGACAGAAAGAGACAACATTGACAATACGAATAATAGTTATTACACAGAATTTTTGTCCCCCTCAGAGAGAGAGAGAGTTCGAAATTTTCCTCCTCCGTGAGCTGAGTTCTGTCTTCGTTATTCAAGTCCTACTACGCTGGTGAGATTTGCCCACACAAATATCAGTGTACAGTCCGGGACACCAGTCAGAAGATCCGAGGTCGAGTACTGAAGATCTTCACGTGGAGACGGAGCAAGCCATCATCGATTATTGATTGAATCAACGAGGTAAACTGGCTAATTCCGTAGTAAGCATGTTTTAGGGATTTTATATGCTAAAGCATGTTTTAATTCAAGTTATGAGCATGATACATGTGATAATTACGCAAATTGAATTTGTCTAAATAATCTGCTAAATAGATCAAATTATGTGATCGGATTCTACGCACGCTTCCGCTGCCAACCCTTTCATGGTGCTGCTAAAAGGATCCTTGGCATAGATATAGTCAGAGATAGAAGCAAAGGGAAGCTGTGGTTATTTCAAACTGACTATATTCAGAAGATTTTGAAGAAGTTCAAGGCTGACAACATGAAGAGCACAACTACACCTCTGGCAATGTACTTCAAATTGACAAAGGATCAGAAAGCAAAAGATGAGGTGGAGAAGAAAGAAATGCAACTGATCCATCACTCCAATATAGTTGGGAGTATGATGTACATGATGATTTGTACAAGACCAGATATTGCTCATGCTATAAGTGCTACGAGCAGATATATGGTTGACTACGGAAGGCAGCATTGGAGTGCATTAAAGTCGATCATGAGATATCTAAAAGAAGCTCAACATCTTGGAATCTTGTTTACTGCAGAAGGTGGAGCTGAGGGAGAACCTTTAGTTGGTTTTTGTGACTCGGATTATGCAGCTAGCATTGACACAAGAAGATCTCAAACAGGTTATATATTCACTTTGTTTGGATCTGTTGCGTGTTGGAAATCAAGTTTGCAGAATGTGGTAGCCTTATCTACAACCGAGGCCAAGTACATGGCCCTCACTTCAGCAGTAGATGAGAGTAAGTGGCTGCTTGGTTTGATCTCTGAGTTCGGAATAGAGCAGAAAAGTGCGGTTGTTCATTGTGACAACAATGGGGCGATTTGCTTGGCTAGGCATCAGATGTTTCATGAACGTAGCAAGCATATCGACGTTAGACTACATTTTATTAGAGATGAAGTTGAAAGTGGCAGGGTTAAGGTAATCAAAATTAAAACAGCACATAACCCTGCAGATATACTCACGAAGCCTTTGAGCAAGGAAAAATTCGAGTACTGCTGCAGGCTTGTAGGTTTGTGTGGTGTAGAGTTCTGATTGAAGCCATGTCAACCAAAGTGGAGATTGTTGATGTGTATGGCTAATCATAGCAACGAGCAACAGATGCGGACGTACGATGGAGACGCATTGCATCAGATCAAGATATTAGTTTCTTGAAACTAGTCGTTGAAGGCAGTTTCAACAAGATGTAACAGATCTTATGAAAGATCTCATTCACTTGATCTCTAGTATAAATAGTTGTTGGTTAGCTCATTTGAAGTGTGTGATTGCTTCAAGTTGTAAACACTTTGAGTTGAAATCAATAAGAGTTTTCCTTTCTTCCCGATCTTCATATAGTGTGTTCATCTTCTTCCTACAAACCCTATTTTTCATTGATTGATCTTCATTGATCAATTTTTCAACATTTGGCCTTTTCAGAAAGAACAAAACGAATAGTGAATATTCACATGAAACACAGTCTCGTGCGTGCTAACCGAAAGTAAAGTGCCTAACCTCAATAATCATTCCATCCTCACTTTTTTTTGGACATTTCCTTCCATTTTTTCATTTCAAACATTCATGTCCCATCATTACTCTCTCCGTAAAATGTTGTTTTACAAGTAAAATTCATCTATACTCCCTTCGTCCTATAAAAGTACGTGCATTTTTTATTTTCGTTTGTCCCATAAAAATATGTGCATTTCTATTTATGAAAAATTGTCATCAACTTATTTCTCATATACATGAATTTATTTACAATTTATACGAATATGACTCACCATTACAACTCACTAAATACTAGTACTAATAATAATATGAATTTCACTAGTCACTAACACTACTTTAACTATCATTCTTCTCATCTCTCTTACTCCCCATCTCACTAAAGATAGCCCACTTTCCTTTTTAGTTTGTTTCAATCAAGGTGACTCATTACTAAAAATAGAAACACTTTTATCTCTACTTTATTCGTTCTTACTTTACTATTTCCACTTAACACACAAAATAATAAATAGTTAAAGTGGTGAAATGATAAAGTAAGAGAGAGAATAGTGTAGATAAAAGTCTTCTCTACATTATTCTAGCTCTTACTTTACTATTTTACCACTTTAACTATTTATTATCATTTTTACAAAATGAGTGCTCAAAAGTAACTGGGGCTACTAAAGCGGGACGGAGGGAGTACATTTTCTCATTTGTGTCGTAGAGAATATTTTGGACATACACAAAAATATTAACAAAAGTGATATTATAATATATTCTCTCATTCTCCTCACTCTTTATATTATTATTATTATTAATCAATATTAATATTATTATTTTGATGTTATAAATTAATAATTAATTTATTTTTTAATATCATTAAAATACACTTAATTATAATTATAGTTATAATTATATTTAATTATTACTCCCTCCGTCCGCAAATAGGGTCCCAGTTCATTATTTCTATAAATGGTAAAATGTCTCACATTCCAACAACTCATTTCACTCACATATCATTTAAAACTAATATATACAAGTGGAGTCTATATTACACTAACTTTCTTCCACCCACTTTTCTTAACATTTCTTAAAACTCGTGCCGGAAATGAATGGGACTCATATTCTCGGACGGAGGGAGTATAATAATATTATTTTTATAATACTAAAAACTAGTAGTAATTAATAAATAATTATAGTCTAATTATTTAAATTATGAATCATATAATATTATATAATAATAATTGTTATTAAAATTTTATATTATATTAATAACTAATTAATATAGTCTTAATAAAAAAAATTAAAATTGTGAATTGTATTCATAATAATATAAAAAGTTAAATATTTTTAGTTGAGTGTTTCAACCCTAAAATGAGTATAAAATAATTTAATTAAAAATATTTAATTAATTTAATTACTTTAAATAATTAATTTAATTAGGTGTTTCGTTCATGATTTATATTATGAATACAATTAGATGTTGTATAAAACACTAAAAAGTAAAAAGAAAAAGAAAAGAAGAGAAAAGAAAAAAGAGGAAAGATAAACAAAGGAGAAAAAAGGAAGAAGAAAGGAAGATAAAATACTAAAAAGAAAGAAAATGAAGAAAAAAGAAAGAAGAAGAAACTAAAGAAGAAAAAAAAAGAATGGGAGAAAAAAATCACATAATAGGTACTATTTAATTGAAATTTTCAAAAATATCCTCCATAACCAAAATATCACATGTTTGGTATCTAGGGTTATTTTTGTCATGAGGTACCAAAAACGATATAAAATAAAGATCAGGTACCATTTATGTACGAAAATAAAAGATCAGGTACTATTTATGTAGTTCACTCTAAATAAAAAGATAATAAAGTATGAGAGAGGAAAAATTAGAGAGAAGAAGTAAGATAGAGGGAAAAGTAAGTGAGAAGAAATGTGTTGAATTTTACTAAAAAGATAAATGTCTTCACTACTATGGAACGTACCAAAATGGCAAAATGACTCTACTACTATTGTAGGGATCAGACCACCATCACACTAATTACTAGGACCTCTTTTGCTATTACACTGCTTAAGCCGAGTACAAAAGATAGAACAAGATTACATAAGTGCTAAGTACAAGAAACCCTAATCGGAACCCTAGCTATATTCAAGTATAACAACCGACTTGAATCTCTAGCTCCACCGATTAATTCCTGCACACTAAGTAAACAAGTCAGTAACTAAGAGAAAGGATCCCGAAGGATCTGAACAGAACAGACAAAACAAGGTCAGAAGCAACAAGGATATGGCTCAGGTCACAACAGCGACTACACTAGGCCAAGAACCTCCCCACACTCTTCAACCACAAGTCACAAGATGAGAAACCGTTGAACACAGGAGCCAGAAACCACAGTCTCACCGACTACCACCAGTTCACACCAACGACTCTCAAACTTCACCAAACTCGTAGATCTTCCAAGTTCTACACAAGATTTCTCACACCAGTTACCCAACCAAGTCAGATTTGAAACCCTAGGTCAGATCCAACACCAAACTCAGAAGAAAACCGAGAAAGTAACCTAACTCCAAAACTTCACCGATAGAATCAACTAAAACACAGATTCATCGGAGGAAACTAAAGATCAGAGGAGAAGACCGGCGGTAACCGCCTTGGATGTAGTGAGAGAAAGTAGAGCGAAGGAAGAGAGAAATCACACCAGAGAGTGAGAGAGAGTAGTGTATAGAATGAGAAAGAAAACGGAAGCGGCGCTTCACTTAACTCACACAACAAACACAGCCCTGGATCAAACGACCGGTGTTAGTGATCCAAAGGAACACGTGGCTGCCATCGGTGACACATGGTTAGTAACGGGCTGAGCAAGCAATGGGCTGCCCATACTAAAATTGGGCCATTACATTTAATTAAAGTGGATCAACCCAATTCAACTAAATATATAAGTCCAAAACAATTAGTCCATAAATATTCAACAATTTTGGAACGGAGGGAGTAGTAATACTAGTCGACCACCCACATATATATTTGATTGAAGAAGAGACTCGAGTATAATTTTCTGTAGGAAAAAAAAAACATGAAATCTGTATAATTTTCTGTAGAAAGATGTACTAGTTATGGTGCTGTTGATGGCGATGTTCTTCTTTACTGTGTGTCACGGCAGCCAGTGCAGAACTCAAAGTCCGACTGCAGCAAAAACCGATACACCCAGCTCAACGCATTAATAGTTGAGACCGGGTTCTTTCAACATGTACCGATTCAAACAGAGATCCATAATCAAGTTCATTCGGCCAAAAAAATGATAGTACTAAACTTGAACTGAATTAAGCGGAACACAGCAAAGACGAAATCAATCCACAAACATGCACCACTTCTGATTCGAGCATTGTCATCAAACAAAAGCTTAAATTATAAGAGGGAGAGGGATGGGCGAAATCAGAACTGGGGAAAGAGAAGATACATACGGCCACAGATGACGAAGTAGGCGAGAATGAGGCCGCTGATCTCTCGCCCTCCTTGATCGGAGCATGGAGCAATATAATGACTTTCATTGCATATTTTACTTAAAGAAAAAGGATTCATTTCTAAATAACAATAACACATTACATAATGCTGCCTGAAAAGTGCAGGAAAAAAAAACTGGTGCAAATTCAACAGTGATACAAATATACACGTCTCAACCGCCAAGAAACCCATCTTCAGGATTGGGTTCAATACTGGGTGGTGAAATGAGCAAAATCATCACTCCTTTTTTCTACTACTTTCATTTCAGATCAATTATATTCATAAACCAGTGACACTTGAGATTTTCTTCAGGGCTTCCTCTTCCATTTCAAGCAGCCGCTGGCAGAATGTCTCAGCATCAGATGCCTCGTCTTTGAATGCGAATCTCAACTCCTTCCACTGATATTCACGAGACCCGTCACCCTTGACTGAACCAAGAACTTTGGCAAGCACGTCAAAACCCTTCATATCTACTGATAGAATAAACGCGTCCTTCATGAAAAACCAAAAAACATAAGTCAGCATATAAACATAACAGAGATTTGTTTAAATATTACTTCCAAATAGAAAACATATAGCTGTAACTTTCTAGCTTAGTAGCCATCAAGTTGCTGATAGTGCCTTACATGAACATCTGAAATTCTAGATGCATCAATCATTTAAAGATATAATCTCATGAGTCGACAGTAGGCGGGAATAACTGCGATACATCATCATTATCCAAAGTAGGCAATTGAAGTCTTACCTTTGCGTTTTCATTTAGGAAAGTGATGCAGAAAAGAATAAGAGCTTGACGCCTTGTTTCACTTCGATTGATTCCATCAATTAGGCTCATTGAAAATTGAGCTGGACAACAAAGATGTACGATGCTAAAGTCACACGAGGTAGATTAAAAAAAATAGCTACTATGAGCTCATATATGAAATAAGATAAGCACACCAAACATCTCCAAGAATGTGTCTTACCTAAACGATCTGCTTTCGAATTTTCAACATCTTTAAGATTTACTTCATGAACTATCGCATTGGTGTCAATATACGTGCACGACCTGCATCATTGAATGATATGTACATTCAGAAGTGCTGGGGTTCGTATGACAATAAGACAGATATATTGTCTTAATGACACAGCTCTCAGCAATCACAAATTGTTAAGTGTCCACCAACATAGAGTGCCATCATTCAAAAATGTCCTACTAACTTCCGTCTTCTCAAGCTTGAGCCATGCCAATATGTTGCATCGTTGTTAAAATCCACACATTGCTGTTCTTGAAAAGAAGCTACAAGGAAGTTCTGGAGATTCTTACCTTACCTTGAATTTGTACAGATTGTATTGTGTATCGCCTTGGAGTAATTCCTGAAGGTTTGCAACTCGGGAAGTAGAACCAAGATGGGATGAGTTCAATATTCCAGAAACAGAATAGTTTAATTCCTCAACAGCCTTCTGGTCCGCTAGCAGGGTTTCCTTAAGGCTTTCAGCTGCTAACTTAGCCTGCAACATATTAAGAAAGAAAATAATAATACACCTTCTTTTCATGAGCAAGTCATTTTGGTGACCATATACTACAGCAGAATACTCAAATTAGAGGGCAGAAGCATTATTGCAGGACATTAAATGCACTGTAAATATCACCGATGGAAGCTTGTTTTTACTAAATAAGAACACAGTGTATGTATGCCGTAGCACTGTAACAGTATTCAGATTCTATAAATATGATTGTCTATCAGCCCAGCAAAAATTTTATTTTTACACAAGTATATTCGTCATACTCAAACTGCCAAGCCATAAAACGAATATTCTGATGGACAAAACCTAACCATTATCAGATGGCATATATTGTAAAAAGGCTGTTGCAAGAAATAGCACTTATTCTTACAGACAACTCACAGTGGCTGAAAAATAAGGCAGGAAAATCCAGTGAAAAAAGGCAATAGTAAAACAACTTTAGATTTCAACATCACGAAGAAAATCCAGTGAAAATCATTAACTTGTGATATCTGAACTTCTTTACACCTTTTCATCTTCAAGGAGGATAGAATCACCAATTAGCGCAACCCTGGCTGGTAGCTGCATGAAATAAAGCAATAAATATCTTAGGATTGTTCGGAGCGCAAGCTGTGCAACTGCAAGAAGGAAAACTTATATGAAACATAGTATGCAGAAAGACCTAAAAACAAGTTAACATTTCCTTCATAAGTCCTTTTTCTTGGTTTTAGCAGCAGATTGAATAGCATTATAGCGTATGGGTTAACCAAACAGATTACAAATGCCGAGCACACAGTTGAAGGAGAATGAGAATATTTTCATGTAAAACTTATAAAGCTTAGCAAATTCACACCTTTTTAACTGATTTCAGTATACTCGCAAGTGGCCCTGGAATGGGGCTGCTCACAGCAAAAGAGCCACGTTCATCAATAATAGTATTCTGTAAGAGAAAACACTGATGATAACTGACAGACCACCAACAGAGAAACTGACTTGGCCACTTATTGCTATCATAAGAAACTTCATATACACTAGAAGGAACAACGCGTGGATAGATAATGGTAGTCTATTTAGTTGACTTGTATGAAAATCAGTTTCCATGTCAAGATAACACAAATAAAACCTATATACTCTACAATGACAATGTAGCATCGGTTTAGAAATATTCTATCATTGGCAAATCATGTGCAATCTATCATTCGCTTACACAAAATTTAGCAAATCAAAATAGAACATAAAAATGAGAAGCTACTTTGTATGAAACAGACAAGCTTCGATGGTACAATCTCCATAATTTAGCAAATCAAGATAGAACATAAAAATGAGAAGCTACTTTGTATCAAACAGACAAGCTTCGATGGTACAATCTCCATAATTACTCAAAGAAAACAATGTCTCATTTATATCACTATATAAAGGCTTCATAGCCAACATCCATATCTGATAAAAGTCCTCTTCTTCCATTATATGAAGTTGTCAACTTTAGAACTGGTTAGTGCATATAATAACTTTCTTAATGGATCAAGTTATAAGAAATGAATACAGCCACTCCCCACTAGTAGCACTACTGGAGTCACAAACTTTATTTCTAACAAAACCACAGAGCTAGTTTATTGAAAAAGTCCAATAGCATACTCGATGTGCCACAGTGCAGCACCACCACCTAACTCCAAGAACTCTAATACATAGATCTTGAAGAGCAATAGTAAAGGTCAAACTATCCTTAATTATACTTGTGTATGGGTACATAACAACTTTGCTTATTTTGATGTACTTCATATCTTGGAGGTTATTCTTGGTGAGTAACAATAGCTGTTACCAACATATAGGAGAAGTAAATTTCAGATAGTAATTACTAGGAATATATTTCAAGTTATTTAATCTGGCAGTTGTGTCACCATGGGGAGACGGGAAAACTAGGTTATAGTTATACCTAGTTAACCCTTCCAGATCACTCTTTAAACTTTAAAGTCATCCCAAACTTTCCGATTGCCCTCCTTTTGCAATATCACAACAGTCCACCTAAATTTCACAATTATTGGAACAGTGACAATTACCTTGCATAAACATGCATTGTTCTCTTTAAACTTAAGTAGTTAACTGTGGGTCTAGTTCTCTTCTAGGACATACTCTAGAAGTTTGATGCATCTTGATCACTGTACTCTACAGTCTATACATATGCAACTATTCAGTGAAAACATGCTAAATGTAAAATGGAAACAGATGTTTTGGACCAAATATGCCAGCGTCTAGCTGTCTCAAGTTTAGCTGTTCCAAGTAGCATAAAGTTCAGAGATAGTCAATTTCAAGCAAGGAGTGTAATGTGTTCCTATGAGATGTTAGTCAAGTATCATATATGAGAGAGGAATTGAAACATTATACTACAGAATAACAATCTTCGTGCACAATGAATTATCATATCTCAGGAAAGTTAGCTACGACCATGACTAACAACACAAACACACTCAGAGAAGAAATGTTACCACATTATGCAACTCCTTCTCAGGTACCCAAATATAGGGCTTTCCTTTCTGCACAATATACTTCACTCTTGAAGTGTAGATCTCCTCTTTGCTAAATACCACAACAAATAAGCATCAGAATACCCAAAATAACCGGAGAATTATACTACCCCATCCCTTAAAAATATAAACTTTCTATTTTAGAAAGTGAAATCCACTAACTCTATGTCCACTCATTTTTCTCCCCCCTCTCTCTCACTTTACCGATTCTTCTCTCTAATTTTACCAATTGTGCAATAAAAACCGTACCTTTTCAAAAGTTTCTATTTTTCAAGGACGGAGGTAGTGTGTGTTAGTTGTGAAATTGGTAGGATTACCTATCATTTGAATCGGCTTTGATGGTATTGAGCTTACCCTGCCAATTGGAAGCCAATACATTCTGCCAAAAAAGTTATACTCGACATGAACAACAGGCTCAAAATCAAAAGCATAAAATAGATAATAAACCTTGCATTTCTCAGCGATAGTTAAGACGGAAGGTTTTCCCCGTTTTAACATCATTTCGTTCCTTCAACCAACCCTGTCAATCTGCGCAGACGTAGTGATGGAGGGTTTTAAGCGGGTTTTAGGTTCAACCCGTGGCCCATATAAAAAAAATGGAAACCCAAATCCAACTAAATCGAATTTTGAATTTAGTATTTTAATAATTCATGCATCTCATATAAATATAAACTTTTTTCTTTTGGTCCGCTTCTAAAAATAAAAAGTTTTTAATTTAGAAAATTTATTTTCTCGCTTACAAGGTGAGATTCATTTTCCGCTAACAGATTTTTCTTTCTATATCTCTCTTATTTTATCAATTTTGCATTAGAGTTCGTGTCATTTTGAAAGTTTCTATTTTTAGAGGACGGATGGAGTATTATAGTAACACATATAGATACAACAATTTTCATTGTTTCTTTTCTGTATTTTACACTCCCTCCGTTCCAGCTAAAATAACACATTTTTCTTTTTAATTTATTTCAAATAAATATTTTTATTTTTGGTAAACTTCTTTCACCAATTAATTACTCAACCACTTTTTGTTAGTGAGAACGGAAATGTTATTCATACTCGAGTGTTTGCTCAAACTAGTATTAACACATGTGCTATGCACGAGACATAAGAGTTTCAAATAATGAATACAAAATATAATAAATATATAGAAAATAAGAATTCAAAGCAATGTGAAGATTTAAAAAAAATGTACTCCCTCCGTTCCATATTACTGGAGGCGTTTTTTTGGGCACGGAGATTAAGAAAAATTGTGTTAGGTGAGTTAAGTAAAGAGAAAATAAAGTGGAAAATGAAAAAGGTAGAGAGATGAAGAGAGAGAAAAAAAGTAAGAGAGAGTAAAGTAGGTGTGGAAAAATGTGTTGACTTTTACTAAAAATGGAAATGACTCTATTACGATGGAACGTACAAAAATGGCAAAATGACTCTATTACTATGGAACAGAGGGAGTATTTATCTTGTCTCACTCTAAATAAAGAATTTACTACTTCCTAATGAATGAATCATTAATACAATTTTAATTTATAATCTAAGTGAAGTACAAACAATAAAATTAATAACAAAAAGAAGATGCATGACTAATGATCAAATATTATGAGTTAATTAGAATAAGATATACAAATAAAGAAATATGTGTGAGTAAGATGTTTATTGACAGTGCTATGCAAGTCATTAATCCAAATAAAAAGTAAATTAATATATAAATTTAATAGCCTAATTAAAAAAATTCATTTGAAAAATATATATTGGATATTAAACATATCCAGATTAAATATATGAATAATTTAAATCATAAAAACTTAAAACTTCTTTGAGAAGTTTGTATTATTCAATAACCACATTTTAGTTGACTATTTATTTCTTTTGTTTAATTTCATACCATAACATAATTTGATATACATGGCCAAATACTAAATGAATTTTTAATATTGGAAATAATAAATTTCTTACTTCCCACCACATATACGTATAAAAAGTAAATTATCACTTAAAATAACGATAATATTTTTTGCATCTTGTTTATTTTGAATAATGTGACAATTTACGGTACTCTTTATATTAATAAGTTATACAAACTTTATAAGTTAGATTTAATTTTAAATATATACAATTTCATCTTATTCTGTAATTTAATTTATAAACTTAATGGTATTGTTTAATTAATTAGAGGCGAATTAAAATATAAGAATTAAAAAGTTTAATTGAGTAAATATAAGCATTACATATTCGTGTTGTTGCTTAGCTTGTGAATTAATTCGAACTAAAAGTATTGCAATAAACGATTAAATCTCAATTTTAACCTAAATAAATAGAAGTCAAACTAAACTCTCTAGTTCAATTCCAATTTTTACCCAAACATAAGGCTAATTAATATATAAATTTAATAACCTAATTATATTAAAAAAGTTAATGGCAGTGCACTATTTAAATGTGTTTCAAAACTTCTTCAAGAAGCTAGCATTTTATTTGACCATTATTTGTCCAATTGTTTTTACCTTCAAAAATTAATTAATTATTTATTTTCATGTCTGAAAATATTTTGGAAAACTCAAAATAAAGTAAAGATATAAAAGACACTTTATCTTTACATTCTCCCACCAAAAGGGCATCAAAGTCTTTTCACCCAGCTCGTAGATTAGGGCGGATTTGTTTTTTTTTCTTCAATTAAATCAAAACATTGCAGATTAGGACATATTTATTTTTTCTTCAATTAAATCAAAACAATTACGAAATGTTCACTACAAAGATTGTATCCAAAATTGATAGAATGAAAAGATAAGGAAGATAAAGAAGGAAAATGAACCTTCTCAGGACCTTAAGCCTTAAGAAGGGTGAGATGATTGATATACTAAAAAACAAGGTTTGGAACACATTATACTAATAGAATTATTTAGCCTAATTATTTTCGTTACCTATTTAGCCTTCATATTTTCAACTACTCTATAAGTTTAAAATCAAATGTTACTGTACTGCATCGAATTAATTCACAAGAAGAAGAAGGTCGATATAAGTAACATTTTAATTTCTTTGGAATATTAATATTTTAGAAAGAAATATTCATTGGAATGTAACAAAATGTGCGTGGCCCACAACGTGTCACATTAACCGTTCATCTAGACTGTTTGAATCCAACGGCCCACATTTCCGCATTCGCTTCTTATAATTCCTCAACTTCCTTCTCTCTTTTCCTAGACTGAACGAACAACTAACTCTTTCTCTGCAATTCCTGCATTTCAGAAGGTACATTTAGCTTTCACGAGATTTTCAATTCGATCATACATTCTTTCTCGTCGTAATCATTTGGTGCTACTCATTTTTCTCTTTTGGTTTTCGATGTATCGGATTCGGATCTGCATGCTTATAAGAGTTATTGATTCCGAGAGATGTATTTTGTGAATCCGTTGCTTTTTGTCTATGAAATGCATTAAATTCGAATCGTGATCGAGGATATTTATAATTTACTAGTAGGCAATATGCAATAGGCGTTGGATTTAGTAGTAATTATTAACCGATGGAGTTTATTCGTGAATTTGTATTGGACGATCGTCGTGGATGATGATACAAATCTCCTTTTGGATTTTCTATGCTGCGTCAATTCTCAGGAATTGATGGTTTTTAGTTGGAAATGATATTTTCATTGTTTGTATAATCCACGTTTATGACGTTGCTAGTCCTGTTTATTTGTGATGAGGTTTCAATTGCCAAAAATGCTTTTGTTTATGTTTTCAATCGCCAAAACAAACCAGTGTCTTTTATTATCATTGTTTGATTAATGATGGCTGCTTATAAATTTGGAAAGTTAAGAAGAGCCGTTGGTCCCCTGACTTGATGTTGGTTCTGTATTTTAATGGGAAATGGAAAATTTTGATTGTGTTAAGAGAAAGCAGGATCCTGTAATAATTTTAATAAGCGGATCAACACCTTATGCGATTTATGAATCCCAGATTGTGCTAATTGAAGCTACTTTCTTAGTATTATTATTAGAACTAGTGCAAAATGGCAGATGGAGAGGACATTCAGCCACTCGTCTGCGACAATGGAACTGGAATGGTTAAGGTATATGTACAAATTCATTGTTCATAAACTTGTTGTTTGTAGTCTGCTTTCTGGCCTTTGATTTGATCTGGTTGTTTGAATCATTTTGTGGCTTAGGCTGGATTTGCTGGAGATGATGCCCCACGAGCTGTGTTTCCTAGCATTGTTGGTCGGCCTCGTCATACCGGTGTGATGGTGGGCATGGGCCAGAAAGATGCATATGTGGGCGATGAAGCTCAGTCGAAGAGAGGTATTTTAACTCTCAAGTACCCGATTGAGCATGGTATTGTCAACAACTGGGACGATATGGAGAAGATCTGGCATCACACGTTCTATAACGAGCTACGTGTTGCCCCTGAGGAGCACCCTGTTCTCCTGACTGAGGCTCCACTCAACCCTAAGGCTAACAGAGAGAAGATGACTCAGATTATGTTCGAGACATTTAATGCTCCTGCTATGTATGTCGCCATTCAGGCTGTTCTGTCTCTGTATGCCAGTGGTCGTACTACTGGTGAGCATCTTGTATCAACTAAATCAGTATGTAAATTGACATAAATGTTGATAACATATATTCTGTTATCTTACTTGTGAAGGTATTGTGCTGGATTCTGGTGATGGTGTCAGTCACACTGTCCCCATCTATGAGGGGTACTCACTACCACATGCCATTCTTCGTATCGATTTGGCTGGGCGTGACCTTACTGAATACCTGATGAAAATCCTCACTGAACGTGGTTACTCTTTTACTACCTCAGCAGAGCGGGAAATTGTGAGAGACATGAAGGAAAAGTTGTCTTACATTGCCCTGGATTACGAGCAGGAGCTTGACACTGCAAAGACTAGCTCTTCCGTGGAGAAGAGCTTTGAGTTGCCTGATGGGCAGGTGATCACCATTGGCAACGAGCGCTTCAGGTGCCCTGAGGTCCTCTTCCAGCCCTCAATGATAGGTATGGAAGCTGCTGGTGTCCACGAGACCACGTACAACTCCATCATGAAGTGTGACGTGGATATTAGGAAGGACTTGTATGGAAACATCGTACTCAGTGGTGGTACTACCATGTTCACCGGTATTGCTGACAGAATGAGCAAGGAAATCACGGCCCTCGCTCCAAGTAGCATGAAGATCAAGGTCGTTGCACCGCCCGAGAGGAAATACAGCGTCTGGATTGGAGGCTCCATCTTGGCATCCCTCAGCACTTTCCAACAGGTTAGCTGCACATCTTCGAACACTTCTTTTTTCGTAATCTCGTCTAAATTTATTTGTGTTTCGTTGCAGATGTGGATTGCAAAGGCTGAATATGATGAGTCTGGTCCATCTATTGTGCATAGGAAGTGCTTCTAAAGATGGGGATGCATGATTTTTTTTTCTTACAGCGGCTGGAAGTGCAGGTCACAGCACACTAGTTATAACTTTGATTTTTTGTTCTTGTTTTTTGTTGCTGGTTCTAATTTTGAATCGATGAACTTGAGAGGCCAGGTTTTTATTTCTTTGTATGCTCTTATTATCCTTGATAAGTTTTTGGGCATAGTTTCTTTTGTACTTCAATTCTCTGCGTATATTTTAGCGCACGCCAAAATTTCTTTTATGTTTATTTGGCTATAAAGTAAAGTTGTTAAGAAAAATAATTATTAGGATTATGATTTATGAATTTATGATTCCCCGTAAAACGATTAAGAGAATATGATTGATGAGAAATATTTTATTGCGTTTGAAAGCATGACAGGATTTTAAATTTATAGTTTTCTAATTTTAAAATAAAAAATCATGGAATTTAACAATGAATAATTCATATATACAAGAAACTAAATATCATACCTAACAAAAAAAAGCGAAGTTGTTAACTCTATTAACTCATCACTACAGTATATTACAAATGTCAATACAACACAATATATTGAAATGTCAACAAGACATATTAATGTCATCGTGTTGACATTTTTAATACACTGCGTTGATGAGTTAGCAGAGTTAGCAACTTAAGAAAATTAGCAATTGATCACACTACATTAGTTATATTACTCCCTCCTTCTCATTTCGTGTGACATATTTCTTTTTTCGCTTTCTCATCTACATTATTCTTTCTTTTACTTTATTTTCCTTCTACTTTAATTATTTATTATGATTTTTCTAAAAAAGTGCGAAAAAATGTATCAAATGAAATGGGACAGAGGGAGTATGATTCTATGTATTGAAACATATGGATATGTAGATGGGGATGTATTCATTTCCAACATCCATATATTGTTCAATATCCAACTCATTCTTAGCCCCACGATTTTATGATCTGATGGCCGATTTTCATGCTAAATTGAATTATTAAAATAATTAATTTAATTCGAAAAGAGCAGATTGGGGAGCTCAGATTTGCAGCGTTTAATTTCATTCCTTAATTCTCTCCTTCTAGTTTGGTAAATATATAATTTGCTTTATTTTCCTTGATTAAATTTATTATCTCTTCTTGTTTTACGGTAAATGTATTGACAATCTTCTGCAATTCTTAGAAGCAATCATGTAGTTCTTTTTCGAGAAGTTAGTTTAGTATTCCTTCATTGATTTCGATGTTTTCAACTATGGAAGAATGTTTTTTTGTCGTTCTAGTCCAATTTAATTGGGATTATAAAGTTTCACACCAATTATTTTATAAAGTTCATGTATTGATTGTTCATTGAGATGTATAATTTTGTATTAACAGTTTGTGTTTAGTTCACTCATTGATTCGTGTTGTTTGTATCTCGACGTTCGTTTTTTGCATGAACCAATCCAAAAACTTGCATCAATTGTCGCTTTATTTTCATGAAATCATCTGACATTTATAGATTTTCGTGTTTTCTTTTCGTAAGTTACAGCTTGTAAATTTTCGACAAGTAATGTACTATATTAAGTGTATAATGTAGATTGTATTAATGTACGATTATAATTGTATAATGTATATGTCGTCTTTGAAGTAAAGGAGAGCATGAACAACACTTAACTATAGTGATGAAGCTGATGAAGGAGCATTGCCTCCTGGCCAAGAGATCCAAATGCAATTTTGGGTGCAAGAAGGTTGAATATCTGGGGCATGTGATCTATGAAGATGGAGTAGCTACAGATGAAGGTAAAATAGAGGCTGTTAAAAATTGGCCTCAGCCTAGAACTCTCAAGCATGTCAGAAGCTTTCTGGGATTAACTGGTTATTATAGGAGGTTTGTGCAGAATTATGGGGTGATAGCTAGACCTCTGGTGGAGGTAATTAAGGGTGCAGTGTTCAGCTGGCCACTTGCAGCTCAAAAAGCCTTTGATAAATTAAAGCTTGCCATGACAACAACTCTGGTGCTTGCTTTGCCTGATTTTTCTAAAGACTTTGTGGTTGAAACAGATGCCTCTGGAGTGGGAATAGGAGCAGTTCTGATGCAAGAGAAGCACCCAATAGCCTTTATCAGTAAGTCCTTATCTCCATATCAGTCTCTGTCAGTTTATGAGAAGGAGTTGCTGGCAATTCTTATGGCAGTTAAAAAATGGAACCATTATCTTCAGTGTAAGAAGTTTATTATTTTAACTGATCACCAAAGTCTGAAGTACTTGATAGAGCATAAATTGACCACTCCTACTCAGCAAGCTTGGATGTCTAAGCTTATACATTTTGATTATGATATCAGATACAAGAAGGGCAGTGAGAATGCAGTAGCAGATGCCTTATCTCGAGTACCTGAGGCCTTGACTTATGCTTTAACTTCCTTCATTATTCCCTTGGAGTTGATTGCAAAGATCAAAGCAACATGGGAGGCTGATTCACAAATTCAGAAAATATTGAAGGAAAAGCAACAGGATACAGATTCACACCCTCAGTATACTTGGTGCAATGGGGAACTGAGAAGAAAGGGTAAACTGGTAGTAGGGAATGACTTACAATTGAAGGCTCAAATCCTATCTATCTTCCATGAATCTGCCTTGTCTGGATATTCTGGAGTATTGGGCACTTACAAGCGAATTTCTGCCCTGTTGTACTGGCCTAAGATGAGGAAGGAAGTAAGGGAGTTTGTGAGGGTGTGTGTTACTTGTCAGAGATACAAACCACGGAACTCCTCCCCGGCTGGTTTATTGCAGCCTCTGCATACGCCTGGTGCAATATTTACAGACTTGACTATGGATTTCATTGAAGCTCTTCCAAATTCACAAGGAAAAGATACAATTATGGTGGTGGTGGATAGATTGAGCAAGTATGCCTATTTCATGGCATTATCACATCCCTTTACAGCAAAAAAAGTAGCTGAAGTGTTTATGGATTCGGTTTTTAAACTTCATGGAATGCCAACTAAGGTTGTGAGTGACCGAGGATCGATATTTACTGGAGCTTTTTGGTAGGAATTCTTCACACCCTTGGGAGTAGATTTGTTATACTTAACCGCTTATCACCCTGAAACTGATGGGCAATCAGAGGTGGTAAATAGTTGTCTGCAATGCTATTTGAGTAGATTTGTTATACTCAACCGCTTTTTGGCAGGAATTCTTCACACTCTTGGGTTCACTGGTTGGGATTGGCTGAGTATTGGTACAATACCTCGTATCATTCTAGCATTAAGATGACTCCTTTTGAGGCCTTGTATGGCTTTGCTCCTCCCCTGCATGTTCCTTACTTACCGCGAGATTCAAATGTGGAGGTTGTGGACATTGCACTCCGAGACAGGGAGGAGATGATAACAATACTCAAAAAGAGCATGCAAAAGGCCACTGATAGGATGAAGAAGCAGGCTGATCAGCATAGAAGTGATAAGGAGTACGCGGTGGGAGATTGGGTTTGGTTGAAGCTGCAGAACTACAAGCAGAAGTCTATTCAAGGGCATCATCAAAAGTTTGTGCCGAAGTATTTTGGCCTTTATCAGGTGGTTGACAAGATTGAGAAGGTTGCTTATAGACTCAACTTGCCCTCGACGGCCAACATTCATGATATGTTCCATGTTTCTCTGTTGAAACCGACTGCTCCACCAACTGGCCCAGTGGCTGATCTTCCTCCAATATCATACATGTTGTCGAAAATGATTGTTTAACTGCGATACAAAGATACACTAACCGGGCGTAGTACAACCCAATGAAGAAAAGAGAAATTAAACGGAAAATAAATTGAATTGAAATTACAAAGAAGAATTCGAAACAATAACCCGTAAAGATGTAAGCCGAGTCGAGGAGTCCTCTTTCCGCAAGACAAGATACGCCCCGGTAGTGCTCTCGGTTTGGCGTGTCGTCCCCAAAGATAAAACGGCGTCGTGTTGTTCGTTGCACACCATAGACGGAACAAGCTCTGGCGAACTAGATGATGGCGAGGGCAGAGCTTCGACGGGAAGACTATGCAGAGAGGGAGAGAGCTATGCAAATGTGTTGTGTGTCTAATCTTGTGTGCAATGCATGAAGTGACTGCCTATTTATAGGCCAAGTCCACACGCAGGAGCATTGATGGAATCAATAGCCATCATGTGTGCCATGATGGTTTGATTGTAACCGCCGAGGGTTACTGACTGGTGCACTAGCCAGTGGGAGCTGAAGAGACACGACGCACCTGGACATGCTACACGACGGGATACACCATGGACCGTTGGGGTCCATCGGGGACCTTTCGTCTCCTGTTATGCGTCGGGGTCCAGCGGGGACCTTTTGTCTCTCGTTGTGCGTCGGGGTCCAGCGGGAACCTTTTGTCTCCCGTCATGCGTCGGGGTCCAGCGGGAACCTTTTGTCTCCCGTCATGCGTCGAGGTCTAGCGGGACCATGACGTGGACTAGGACCCGTCGGGAATATCGTGGAGTTTGGGGTGGTCTTAAAAGAACAAGCGGGGCTCGAACCACGCTCAACGACCAGCTCCAAAGAACAACCCAAAGACCACCCAAAGACCAATTGCCATGATCCAAGGCCTAAGGCACCAGGCACCCGGTGCACGGGGCACGGGGCACGGGTCACGGGACACGGGTCACGGTGTGCAGTGCGCGGGTCGCGGGCGGGCGTCGGCGCGCGCGTGCGCGCGCGTGTGGGCTTTGTCACCCATCTTATTCCACGATAATTATTACACATAATAATTCATCTAATTAATTACTTCATCAAAGAAGTTTATCATCCCCGATGTGGGTTAATTAACACTTAGTTAATTAATCCCTTAGTCTTTTCACATAGCTCATTTCTAGCTTTATTGTGACCAACTTTAATATATTATTTCTCGCTCACCGGGAATCGGATTAGAGAAAATGAATATACTACGGTCATCTACTCGGAACGTAGATCGACGTTATTGCATTTAATTTCACAAAAATTAAATGTCTTGTAATATTTATTATTAGTCAAAAATCATTTGACCAAGCACGATTCCAACAATCCCCCACATGAGTGGAAATTGCCAAATGCATATGTATGCAGACACAAGCTCAACCTTCAAGAGGTATGTAAGCATAAGGATAGGTAGTTTTTGGCTTTGAACCATCCATAGTCAATACCATCGGATACACAGACGGACTAGTAGCGCGATGCTTTGAACTATTCCTCCACGGCGTGCACCGAGACAATGATGTTAACACTTAAACACCTCAACCTCATCCGTTCTCACGTTTTGTGTCCATTTCACGCCTTGGACACCACTTCGGATTCATAAGTGTATTGTTTGAAGCGGCCCCACTTCACACTTACATAGGTGATTCCTCGTTAAGTATCTTGCCATACTCGGTCTCTTTGAGAACTTCATCTCAACAAGATCCTTTAGGGATCATTAAAAGTCATAGACTTAACCTCACCACTAGGCAAATTTTGTTTCACACGAACTCTCATAGCTTAGTTTTCCCATTGAACCAAGTTCTTGGGATCTCCAGTCATCATGGTTAGGTTACCACTATGACAATTCTTTAGTTTGTGGATTTCAAACTCATTCCCTCTAGCAATTTATTCATTTGATCACGATTTAACCCTTTGGTTAGCGGATCCACTAGATTATCCAATGACTTCACGTAGTCAATTGTAATCACCCCTGTGGTGATCAAATGTGTCACGGTATTAGGTCGTCGATGAATGTGTCGAGACTTACCATTGTACAAGCCACTGTTTGCCCTCCCAATAGCGGCTTGGCTATCACAGTGAATTAACACTGGAGGCACGGGCTTTGACCAACATGGAATATCTTCAAGGAAGTTTTTAAGCCATTCGGATTCTTCCGCGGCTTTATCTAAAGCTATGAATTCAGATTCCATAGTGGAACGGGCTATACATGTCTGTTTCGTGGATTTCCATGAGACAACACCACCCCCAATAGTAAAGACATATCCACTTGTTGAAAGTGAGTCTTAGTTATCGGATATCCAATTTGCATCGCAGTACCCTTCAAGTACCGGGGGGTATCTCGAAAAGTGTAGCCCATGATTTTGAGTATACTTGAGATACTTCAAAACTCTTACAAGAGCTTTCCAATGCTCTTTGCTTGGATTGCTCGTGTAACGACTCAACTTGTTCACAATGCAAGCAATGTCAAGTCTAGTGCAATTAGTCAAATGCATAATGCACTCAATGCCCCGTGCATAATTGATAAGGCTAATTTCATGCATAGGTCTAGGGGATAAATTCAAGGATTTACTGGGTCTAACACATGTTTTAAGCTAGGTGTGTAGAAGGATTTCGCCAGGTACAGGAAAAGAAGAGGACAATCACAAGTCCGAGGAAACTGGCGAAGAAGTGAGCATTATGGAGGAAAATTGCAAGACGGAGGAAATCTATGAGCCGAAGGGTAGAATGGAGATTTCTACGAAGGTTCTAGAAGATTAAGTCCGCACCTATATAAAGAAGGAAACATGCATTCTGGAGGGACCTTCTCGGTGGAGGCCTCATTAACAGTCTGTGGCTCGTAGCTCACTTTTCTTTTATACACTTGGGTTCTTTAGAGGGAAATTCGGGTGGTTTGCGTTTTGGGTTCACTTTTCGCTTTCTCGTATTTCAGTTGGGTTGTAACACCGTCCTGTCGAGGGCAAAGAAACAAGTTCCATTTTATTTTTCTCGTATTTTGTGGATTTCACCGAGCTTCGTTGTTCGAAGCTCGGCCCTCTGTTTTTACCGAATATTTCTGTGTTTAATGCAAGTTTAATTTTCTGTCATGTCGTTGATGTTGATCTCTGATTTCACTTCTGTGATTTTCTGGAGTTTGAGTTAGTTTACTTGTGTTGGATGCTTTTCGCAATTGTTCTCTGAATCTGTGCAGAGTAATGGCTGGATCGTGTTGATCAGAGTTTGTTGGTGGTTGAATCGGAGGTTTGAATTTGGTATTGTAGCTGAGTTGAGTGGAATCATTTGAATTCGGTGTTGATCGGTTTAGATCTGTTAGATCGGAAATTATGGAGTTGATTGAGGTTGTTGTTTGGTTCGGATCGCTTGGATCCGGAGTGGATTAAGCATCCGACGTGAATCTGAGCAGAGTTGGTTTAAATTTATGCCTAGCCTCCGTGTTTTCATTTCATTCCATCTAGTATATGTAGATCATTGTTATTTCCGGTTTGTTGCAAGTTTCCAACGACCCAACTTTTATATTCTGTTCGAATCTAGGTACGTGCTCTGTTTTCTCCATCTTCGTGTTTGATTCAGTTAAAAGAATGCACGTCGTTGTTAGTTAGAGTTTCAGTTTGTTATTTGCAGCTTTTCTGCCGTACTTGCTAATTCTGGAATTACGGTCCCCACTGTTATATGCTTTCTGTCTGCTTTTACTAGGTAGCCATTTACACGGTCTAGGAAGTAAATTTAATATCCCGTAGTCTTGATGATGTTTGATCTCAGCATGTTTACAGTTTCCTATGTCTAGTGTGTACATTTCTTGCCTAGGTCTAGTCGTAGTTAAACCTCAACCCAGTTTGCGTGGCAGCAGCCGTCCTTGTCCAAAGTTTGTAAATGCTTTCTTACGTGTCCATCTTCGTGGGATCGACCCCTGCTTCTCTATACTAAATCATAGTATTCGGGTTGAGGGATCTTTGAAGGGGAGTGTAGTGTGCCCAACGACAGAGCATTCCGTGTTCTCTTGAGTTCCTAGACCAAGTGATCTAGTGGATTCACAGGACTTTTGCTACACACAGCAGCACAACTTCGAACTTCAAATGGCGCCGTTACCGGGGATGGATGGCGTAGTTTGTGTTACTGTTTAGAGTCTTTGGCGTATATAGTTTTGATTTATTTTCTTTCCTTTTATTTGTAGTTTATGAGTAGAGGCTCACGGTCTACCCACTGGAGTAACTTGTCTCGGTGGGAGCAAGGTCAATTCATTTGGCAGGTCAAGGACACCGCCTCCATAGTAACCACCAGATCAGGGTTCACCACGGGAGATCCGTTTCCGAGTGGATTTACTAGCGACGAATCTTGGGCGTCGTCAGGAAGTGAAGATCCGGAGTCACCACCAGAGTCAGAGACAGAGTCAGAAACAGGGGAAACAGAGGAAGTAGTCATGGCACACGTAGTAGACCCAGATCCAGAGATAGGGTCACTAACTGCCCATTTAGATGGAGAGCCAGCACAAGCCATAGTGACGAACCCACGTCAGAGGTCCATTGAGATCAAGACGAATGTGCTCGGCATCTTACCGACATTTTCTGGGCGAAGAAGTGAGTGCCCGTACGAGTTTCTAAATGAATTTAGTAAATTGTGCAGCATCCAAAAGAGGCCAAATGATGCAACGGAGGAGGACTACCGTTTGCGCGCAATTCCTTTTACTCTGAAGGGGGATGCCAACACATGGTTATTACGGTTACCCCCGGATTCTATCCGCGCTTGGAGAGACTTTAAATTAGAGTTTTTAGATTATTTCTTTCCATCCAACAAGACGAATGCTCTGAAGAAGGAGATGGTGGAGTGCAAACAGGACTGTGACGAGTCATTGAGCCAATACTGGGCAAGGTTCAAAGGATTGCTGGACGCATGCCCGAATCACCGGATGATAGAGGCAGAGACCTATTCTTTGTTTTATGAAGGAGCGACTCCTGAGTCGAAGGACTTGATGAATTCATCCAGCGGAGGGAATTTTACACGGAAGAGAGGAAGTGAGGCACGAGAGATTTTGGGAAAATTGATAGATGCAAAGAAGGCATATGATAGTCCAAGGAATGCTGCGAGAAGAGGTTCTGCGAATGCACTGAGAGAACAAGATGATGATAAGGTGGAGGCAAGGATAGATAGACTCGAGAAGGCTCTTTTGAATGCTATCGAGAAAACTAATTCGCCAGCGCCACCGGAGAAGGGGAAACCACCTGGTCCGGAGAGTCCCAATTTCAACAATATTACGGATCCCAGGAAGGAGACTACCAGGCCCAGGTGAATGCGATGGGGAGTTGGAATCCCGATGGAAGTTCGAACCCCGGGAGACAAAGAGATGCACCCTGGAGGAATCATCCAAATTTTAAATGGTCTTATAACGAACAGAGCCAGCCAGCACCACAACAGAGTATACAGTTTGCACCTCAGCCCGAGAGGCAGGGCAACTGGAGGAATCATGAAGGGCAAGGCAATTGGAACAATCGGAACCAGGGAGATCACTCGAACTGGGGAAACAGGAATCAAAACCATCAGGGGAACTCTTATCTGCCACCACACCAAAGGAATTTCCAAACCACCTACCCAGGTCAAGGAAATCAGTTCAACAACAATTCAGGGGGTCAAGGAAATATTCGCCCGACCCAAGGAAGTGGAGCAAACAAAAATGCAGGACCCGGCCCCAGTCAGTCGAGTTCTAAGCCACCAAGGAATCTTGATGAAATGGTTCACGAACTAATCAGTTCTCAGCAGCACATGCAGAACAACTTACAGTCGAACAATGACGTAGTCCACAGGCTTCAGGATGCTCAGCAAGAACAAAAGGCCGCAATGGATATGTTAGCAAGACAGCTGTCACAGATTGCTACTTCCTTGAGTGACATGCGAGGTAGTGAGGGTAAAATTCATGCCTCAGTAAAACCGCCTGACAGGGCCAATATTAGCCAAATTACCTTGAGGTCTGGGAAGGGGTACGAAGGCACAACAATGAGACCGAAGGAAGTCAAAGATCCCACCGAGGGCAAGGAGACAGGGGGTATAACCTCTAGACCAAGGAACTTGGATGCAAACAATCCCATGATTAGAGATGAACTCAGGGCAGGAGATTTAGAGAAACCCTTGCCAAGACCAATTGAACCATTCTTCCTTGATCCAGAGCTGGAGTTGGGAAGTGAGGCAATAGGAAAGGAAACTGGAGAGCTCTCAGCTGAAAGTTCCACAGGAGCGGGGAAGCGACTGAAACCCTTCCCAAGCCGGGGGGAGGCCAAGAAAAAAAAGAAGAGCCGATAGATTTTATGGATATTTTTGGGAAGTTGGAAATCAATCTACCATTTTTACAGGCTCTGAAATTGCCAGCGTTTAGCAAGTTCATCAAGGAATTTATAGCTGGTAAGGCGAGACCTAGTGGAAAAATTCTGATAGGCTAGAATGTTTCCGCGGTAATTCATAAGCGGAGGATGCTTTCGAAATGATATGATCCAGGTATGTTTACTTTGCCCATCTCTATTAGTGATGTAAAAATTGAGCATGCTATGTGTGATTTAGGGTCTTCGATAAATGTTTTACCACTTTCCATTTACAAAAAACTGGTAGGAGTAAGTATGGTAGATACGAAAGTAGTGATCCAGCTAGCGGATAGGTCGTGTATCTGCCCTGAAGGAGTGCTTGAGAATGTGATAGTCAGAGTACATGATTTCTTGTACCCAGCTGATTTTCATGTGATAAGGATGAGCGATAATGAGTCTACAGAGTCTGGCGAAGTACTTTTAGGGAGACCTTTCCTACGTACCGCTAAGACTATCATTGATGTCTTTGATGGCACCATTTGCCTTGATTACAATGGGGAGAAATATACATTCAACATAGATGAGGCAATGAAGAAACCTCTTGACGTTGAAAATTTGCATGCTATAGATGTTATTAACCCCTTGGTCCAGGAATATCTTGAGACCGAATTAATGCAGGAGCAGATTGCGAATTCTGAGATGAGTCATGCTATTGATAGAGAAGTAGCCGGGTGGTGTCAAGCTATGAACACGAGTGAGTTATCAGATGAGGAGCTAGCCGAAGCAATTCTGGAATTCTGCAAGAACCCGGAGCTAGCTAGATCAAGAAAGACACCTTATGTGGCGAGCATGGAAAGTTCTACTAAGTCTACGAAGGGAATAACAACTGAGTCGACAGAGAAAAATCCCTTACCCCAGGAAAAAGATGTTCCCAAGAAAGAACTCAAAACACTTCCACCAGGTCTCAAGTATGCGTATCTAGAGGAGAATGAAACTTTCCCTGTGATTATTAACAGCAGCTTGACCGAGGGACAAGAAGAGGAACTGCTGAAGGTAATTCGGAGGAACAAGAAGGCTATTGGGTGGACACTCTCTGACTTGGTAGGAATCAGTCCAGATCTGTGCATGCATCACATTCGGCTAGAAGAGGGAGCAAAAGCCTGCAGAGATCCTTAAAGCAAATTGAATCCTAACATGAGGGAGGAGGTGCTGAAGGAAGTGTTGAAACTACTCTCCCTAGGAATCATTTATTCCATACCAGACAGTGAATGGGTGAGTCCAGTGCATATGGTACCAAAGAAGTCAGGAATACAGGTGGTCAAGAACGACAAGAATGAGTTGGTGCCTACCCGACTAGTTACTGGGTGGAGGATGTGCATTGACTATAGGAAGTTAAATGAAGCGACCAAGAAAGACCATTTCCCTCTGCCTTTCATTGACCAGATGCTGGAGAGGTTGGCGGGCAAGCAATACTTTTGTTTCCTAGACGGGTACAGTGGATACTTTCAAATCTATGTGGATCCCGAAGACCAGGAGAAGACTACTTTCACGTGTCCCTTCAGAACGTATGCTTACAGAAGGATGCCGTTTGGTCTGTGCAATGCGCCAGACACTTTTCAGTTGTGTATGATGAGTATCTTCTCGAATCTCCTAGAGGATTGTATTGAGATTTTTATGGACGACTTCACTGTGTACGGGAATTCATTTGACTCATGTTTGGCAAGTTTGGATATAGTGTTGAAGAGGTGCCAGGAAAAGCATTTCATTTTGAATTTCGAGAAATGCCACTTTATGGTCCCAGAAGGAATTGTCCCAGGGCACGTGGTATCAGAAAGAGGTATACATGTAGACCAAGCAAAGATTGATGTGATCTCAAAGCTGCCTTACTCGACAAATCAGAATGAAGTAAGAGGATTCCTAGGGCATGCTGGATTCTATAGGAGGTTTATAAAGGATTTCGCAAAGATTGCTCAGCCACTCACTCACTTGTTGCATAACGATGTTGATTTTGTTTTCGATGAGGAGTGCAAAAAGGCTTTTCAGCTGTTGAAGGATAGACTAGTATCTGCTCCCATTATTAGAGCGCCCGACTGGAATCTACCCTTTGAAATAATGTGCGACGCGAGTGATTATGCAGTAGGGGCAGTGCTAGGTCAAAGACTCGATGGGAAAAGCTATGTGATCTTTTATGCTTCGAAAACGCTCAATCAATCCCAGAAGAACTACGACACCACTGAAAAGGAAATGCTGGCGGTAGTATACTCATTTGAGAAGTTTCGCCCGTACTTGCTGGGGTCTAAGGTGATAGTTTTCACGGATCACGCAGCTATTAAGTACCTGCTGGCGAAGAAGGAGTCCAAACCCAGATTAATCCGTTGGGTGTTACTGTTACAAGAATTTGATTGGGAGGTCAAGGACAAGAAGGGAACAGAGAACAAGGTGGCTGACCACTTGAGTCGAATTTTCCAAGGGGAGACCGAGGAAGCAATACCAGGTGCATTCCCTGAGGAACATTTGTATTATCTGTAAGGTTCGCCTAGACCTATCAGTTGGGAAGAGATAATGGCAGTGACGGGTCCAGGAGATGTTGTAAAAGGAAAATGCCAGCCGTGGTTCGCAGACTTAGCAAATTACTTGGTTACCAGAGAAGCGCCCAGTTCCCAAGAAATTTCTCGGGCTCAGAAGATGAAATTGAAAAGCGAAGCCAAGTACTATTTTTGGGACGACCCGTATCTATGGAGGATGGGAGCTGACCAAGTAATTAGGAGATGTATTCCAGAGTGGGAACAAAGGGATGTGCTGAATCATTGCCACGCTCTAGCGTGTGGAGGTCACTTTGGACCGAGGAAGACCGCGAGGAAGGTGTTAGACAGCGGGTTTTACTGGCCTACATTGCATAAGGATGCGTTCGAATTCTGTCAGAATTGTGAAAGGTGTCAACAGACTGGGGGAATCTCCAAAAAAGATGAAATGCCGCAAGTCCCTGTGATCGTTTGTGAGATTTTCGACGTCTGGGGAATGGACTTCATGGGTCCATTTCCATCTTCATATGGGAAGGCATACATACTTGTGGCGGTGGATTATGTTTCGAAATGGATAGAGGCCAAGGCTACTACCTCTTGTGAAGCCGGTGAGGTGGATAAATTCCTTAAGTCTAATATTTTTGGTAGGTATGGAGTGCCTAGGGCTGTTCTTTCGGATCAAGAAACTCACTTTCGGAACCGAGCGATTGAAGCTTTGATGAAAAAATATGGATTCCACGACAGGTTGTCCACACCATATCATCCTCAGTCTGACGGCCAGGCGAAAATATCAAATAGGGAGATCAAAATAATACTAGAGAAGACGGTGAATCCGTCAAGGAAAGACTGGAGTAAGAGGCTTGACGACGCATTATGGGCTTACAGGACAGCATATAAGACGCCTATTGGGATGTCTCCGTACAGGTTAGTGTTCGGCAAGATGTGCCACTTGCCAGTGGGACTGGAGCACAAGGCATACTGGGCGGTCAAGGAGATTAACATGAATCCTCGAGCTTGTGAGGAAGAGAGGAAATTGCAGCTCCAGGAGTTGGAAGAATTGAGGCTTGAGTCTTACGAGTCCGCGATGTGGTACAAGGAAAAGAACAAGCTCTGGCATGATAAGAATCTCCGGACCAAGGAACTACAAGTTGGGCAGAAAGTTCTCCTGTTCCATTCCAGGCTTAAGCTAATGCCTGGAAAGCTAAAGTCCAAGTGGATCGAACCATATACTATCGTTGGCCTTCGCGCAAATAGAGCAGTAGAAATCCAAGGAGGCGCCTCGAATTCTGTGCCTTTCCTCGTCAACGGTCATCGTGTGAAGGTATTTTGGGATAACTTGGAGCTATGTGTAGTGGACGAAGTGCCTCTACGCGCACTCTCTGATATCGCCTAACCAGTCTAGGAAGAAAGTGTTCTTGAAGAAATCCTGGGTCAAGTAAATTGAGAAGTTTTTTATCCATGCCCTGACCCAGGGAATCTCAAGAATGCTTGAAAGAAAGTGTAAATATTTAATTGCTTTCCTTAAATCAAGAAAACCTAAACAAATTAGAAAAAATAATCTTCCAAAAATATTTTCGAAATCTCAGGCTCCTTAGGGAATTTTTCTTCATACTGTCATATCCTTGACCTGGAAATCTGGCGTTTCATTTTTGTGTTTGATGTTTTTCTAAGTGTGATATTGCAGAGTATTCACATGGGGCAGGGAGTTGATGAGTAAAATTTTGGAGGGAGTTGGCACCGGTGCGAATTTCAAAAGGTAACTTTATGGGGAGGCGTACGGTCGCTCGCGTCACGCCTGCAACTGCCTGCAAAACCGTCCTCCCATACCTATAGGCTATAACCGTGCTTTCTCTTTTATTTTCCACATCATACACACTCTCTCCACTAAAAAATCCCAAATTTCCTCTCTCAAATTCTCTCTATCTAACCCTAATCAACAAATTTTTTCTTCCAAGTTCTTGCGAATTCTACAGATTCCGCCATGGGCAACACACAACACACAGGAAGCACCTCTGGATCTGCCGAATCTAACGCAGCATCGTTTATCGCCGATCTATTGCAGAAACTTGGGGGGCCAGAGGAGGCGATGAAGGGGTTCGCCATGTTCACCACTATGATGGGGAAGACCACACCGGCTACAACAACCACTGCACCAGCGCCACTACAAGTTTCAGAGACTGCAAAACCCCAACTGGAGGCCGTACATTCGATGGCCGAACCAGCCACCAGTGTAGCAGGAACAACTCCCGCAAAATTACCTGAGGAGGAGGAGGATCTGGCTGTGGGTTTGGAGCTTTTGGCGGTCAGTGAACCAAGGTTAGACCATGTTTCTGAGAGGGAAACCTCTGCCATTACTGCTGTTGGTGTATCTGAGGGGGAAGCCCCTGTTCTTGCTGCTATTGATGTCGTTGAGAAAGAAACCTGTGTTGTGTCTGGAAGTGTGGCTGTATCTGCTGTTTTGTCTGCTAGTAATCTTGAGGGGGAAACCCCTGGTAATTGTGGGAGAATTTCGGAGGGGGAAACCCTAGAACATGTTGAGGGTGACGAGGCCCTAATTTCTGAGAAAGCTATGGAGGGGGAAACCCTAGGAAAAGATGGGGGCGATGAGGCCAAAGTCTCTGTTGAAAACGATGATGAGGGGAGGACCCCTGAAAAGGTTGTGGGGACTGAGACCCACAATGAACAAGATTTGGTTGGGGTGGAAACCCCTGTTCATATCACAGGGGCAACCCCTTTGCTGTCTGAGGAGGGAGAAGTCCTCGTTACCGAAGACGTACAGGAACCCGTCGACGACAGGGTAGATCTAGTCGTGGATTTGACTGATGTCCCGAAGGGGACGATTTCTCTGGTAAATGCAAGGGAAGCCCGGAGACAAGCTCGTCGGAGCTTGATTGATGAAATTGATGACTCCGTCCAGCAGACGGAACGAGAAGCGCTGGGTCCAGAGACCGCAGCTCGTGAGCAGGACAACTCTCCCCCAGTGGTGGGGAGAGTGATGAGGAAGAACGCTGCCAGGCGGCTGAAAGGAAAAGGAAGGGAAAGCAGGCCGCTCCTTCCTTGACCAAGAGATCGAAAGGAAAATCTGTTGAAACCTCTCTTCCTCCACCCGCAAGGGTCCCATATGCTGCCGAGTCTGATAGCCCTGCTGGATCTAACGACTCCGAAGAGGAGCACGAGATGAGCATCTGGATGCCGACTCTATTACCTTCTGCCTTTTCAATAAGGAGCACGAGATGAGCATCCGAGAGTGGTCGCTCCGCATGGGGTTGTTATCGCGCACACAGGATGATGAGGGCTTGTGGAATGACAGGATGGTGGGTCCGCCTAAGTTTACCCCGAGTTTCAAACCACAAAGCGCTTGGGAGTTCATAACTCACTCCAAGGTGGGTTAGTTTAAAACGAGTTGTTAGAAAGCCTCGCACATAGAGAACTAGATCCTGCGATTCGCTCAGACCTTCAAAAGTTATAATCTGATGGGTACTGCAAACGATGCTCTGACCACGGTTGATCTCTACTTTACTTGGTGTATGGCCAAGGGAGTCCGTGTACACCTGGGCTACTGGCTAGCCCAGGTTGCCATCAGATGGTCGCCAACCCTCCTAGACACATGTATACATGCCATCTCCTAGGGGCCTATCTGCAACGCAATGTGATACTAAAGATAGCCAAATCTTGCCGTGATGTGGAGATGTGATTGCCCCCGGAAGTCTTTAATGTCGATTACTTTTTTAACAAGGGGCTTTTATATATGCATGGGAAGGAGGTCTATTTTTATGAGGTCGGCAGGTCGGAAGTCCAGGTGAAGCAGGACCCAGAAAGTGTGGAGGCAGGAGCTAAGGTTGAAGTTGAAGAGATGAGAAAGGAGGTGGGATGGATGAGATCAGAAATCAAGATGGTTAGAGAAGAGATTGTGGCCTTACGGGGTAATGAAAAGGACAGTGTCGATGTTAAAGACGTACGGAAAGAAGTTGCAGGAGTAAAGAAGGAAGTGGAAGGAGTGAGGAAGGAGGTAACCGAGGTAAGAATGGAAGTCGGAAAAGTCAGAGAGGAGATCGTGGCCCTCAAGGGCCGTATTACTTATCTTGTGGCAACGTCGTCTAAGCACACTGAGAGGATAGCAGAGGGCGTCTCGCTGATGCTGATGATGGCGAAGCGGTTTAAAGAGAGGTTCCCCGAGGCACCAAAGTTGCTTCCTGGCCCTGGCAGCGCTTCTAAATCGCCAGAGCAATGAAGTCTATCTCTCCAGAAGCCTTCCCAGCCGACGAAGACTCTGACTGCCCCGTCCGCGGCTAAACCCTTGGCTGTGAAGAAAACAGTCCCCATACCAAGTGAGACAGAGAAAGAGGTGCCGGACTCACCGGCGAAGAAGAAAGCTAGAGTGACCCAACCATCCGCCCCGCCCAAGTCTGGCTCCCGCGGGGAACAGACCCCAAATTGATTCCCCCTAAACCAAGTAACTTTTCAATTTCTATTTTTTCTTTTCTTCTTCCTTTTCTGTTTATGTTTGTCTGTGACCAGCATGCTCTATTTTGCATATCTATGTTGCACCTTCCCACACTTAGCCCAATCCTTGGTCTAAGTGTGCGAAGGGGTTGTTCTGTTTTTGCATGCTTTGGTTTGTTTGTTGCGCCTTCTCCCACTTAGCCCGTTGTACGGTCTAAGTGTGAGAAGTTTGTTTTGTTTTATGCGCGTTGTTTGTTTCTTTTGTGTTGTTTGGTCTGTTTTGTGCTGTTCATACTTCTCTATTTCCCCACTTCACTAGGACAGCTTGGGGACAAGCTTGAGTGAAGTGGGAGGGGGAGGGAGTAAGTGCAGTATTTGTTTTTGTAAATAGGAGTCTTAGAGTCTCTAGGTCTAGCGTTTTTGTGTGTTGCATGATCTAGTGAGATAATAAGGCAAGATTCCCTTAGTGAGGGCGATTGAAGATAGGATACATGTCAACTTTGATGCCTTTTTCCTTAATGAACTAAAAGCGGTCTGAATGAAGTAATGACGCTAGAGGACGCCTTAGCTGACCTAGTTGTGAAGCCCCACTATATAAATGTGAGTTATAAGCCTATACACTTTGAGCTAACATGTAAAAATGGGCTGCCACTTGATGCTTAGGAAGTAGAGTATAAAGGAGAAAAAATGGGTTATGGAGGTATAAGCTGGACGAAGTCCAAGAACTGGTGGTATAAGCTGGACGAAGTCCAAGAACTGGTGGTATAAGCTGGACGAAGTCCAGGAAAAGGAGGTATAAGCTGGACGAAGTCCAGGGGAAAAAGGGATATATATATATATATATAGAAAAAAATGATGAAAAAAAAATAAGGGCAGAAAGCAATCGCTACCTGACCCAGAAAATCAATAAGGAGAAGGAGTAGTAGGAAGGAGAAACTCTCATAACCCGACACATCAGTGGTGTAACTTTAACTTTGGAGCATTTCGATCCTAACATCCCTGGTGAGGAATGAGTGATCGAGCGAACCTAACTGCTAGGGAATCAATGGGCTATCTTGACGAACTGACAGACCGTTTAGGTAGAAGAGGGAAGGGGGAGGATTTGAAGACTGTAGACGATCCGATAGAACTTAAGCTTGTGGGGACGGTCGCCTAAAAGTTGAAACTAGTTCATGATTATATGTTGTGTTTTGTTTTTCTTTATGTGTTGTTTTCTTTTGTAAGTCTGTAGTTGTCTAGGTCTAGGAGTCAGTGCTTTGTTTGTGTTTTGTTTGTGGAGTCGTTCTTGGGAACCGTGCATTGAAATTCACCTTATTTCTTTTTCTTGTCTTTTATGCTTGGGGACAAGCATGGTTTAAGTGTGAACAGTTTGATAAGGCTAATTTCATGCATAGGTCTAGGGGATAAATTCGAGGATTTACTGGGTCTAACACACGTTTTAAGCCAGGTATGTAGAAGGATTTCGCCAGGTCCAGGAAAAGAAGAGGACAATCACATGTCCGAGGAAACTGGCAAAGAAGTGAGCATTATGGAGGAAAATTGCAAGACGGAGGAAATCTCGGAGCCGAAGGGTAGAATGGAGATTTCTACGAAGGTTCTAGAAGATTAATCCGCGCCTATATAAAGAAGGAATCATGCATTCTGGAGGGACCTTCTCGGTGGATGCCTCATTAACAGTCTGTGGCTCGTAGCTCACTTTTCTTTTATACACTTGGGTTCTTTAGAGGGAAATTCGGGTGGTTTGCATTTTGGGTTCACTTTTCGCTTTCTCGTATTTCAGTTGGGTTGTAACACCGTCCTATCGAGGGCGAAGAAACAAGTTCCATTTTATTTTTCTCGTATTTTTTGGATTTCACCGAGCTTCGCTGTTCGAAGCTCGGCCCTCTATTTTTACCGAATATTTCTGTGTTTAATGCAAGTTTAATTTTCTGTCATGTCGTTGATGTTGATCTCTGATTTCACTTCTGTGATTTTCTGGAGTTTGAGTTAGTTTACTTGTGTTGGATGCGTTTCGCAATTGTTCTCTGAATCTGTGCAGAGTAATGGCTGGATCGGGTTGATCAAAGTTTGTTGGTGGTTGAATAGGAGGTTTGAATTTGGTATTGTAGTTGAGTTGAGTGGAATCGTTTGAATTCGGTATTGATCGGTTTAGATCTGTTAGATCGGAAGTTATGGAGTTGATTGAGGTTGTTGTTTGGTTCGGATCGCTTGGATCCGGAGTGGATTAAGCATCCGACGTGAATCTAAGCAGAGTTGGTTTAAATTTATGCCTATCCTTCGTGTTTTCATTTCATTCCGTCCAGTATATGTTGATCATTGTTATTTCCAGTTGGTTGCAAGTTTCTGACGACCCAACTTTTATATTCTGTTCGAATCTAGGTACGTGCTCTGTTTTCTCCATCTTCGTGTTTGATTCAGTTAAAAGAATGCACGCCGTTGTTAGTTAGACTTTCAGTTTGTTATTTGCAGCTTTTCTGTCGTACTTGCTAATTCTGGAATTATGGTCCCCACTGTTATATGCTTTCTGTCTGCTTTTACTAGGTAGCCATTTACACGGTCTAGGAAGTAAATTTAATATCCCGTAGTCTTGATGATGTTTGATCTTAGCATGTTTACAGTTTCCTATGTCTAGTGTGTACATTTCTTGCCTAGGTCTAGTCGTAGTTAAACCTCAACCCAGTTTGCGTGGCAGCAGCCGTCCTTGTCCAAAGTTTGTAAATGCTTTCTTACGTGTCCATCTTCGTGGGATTGACCCCTGCTTCTCTATACTAAATCATAATATTCGGGTTGAGAGATCTTTGAAGGGGAGTGTAGTGTGCCCAATGACAGAGCATTCCGTGTTCTCTTGAGTTCCTAGACCAAGTGATCTAGTGGATTCACAGGACTTTTGCTACACACAGCAGCACATCCTCGAACTTCAATAATCTTCTTATGCAGCGGGGTTGCCCTTGTTCTTGCTCAAGTGAACATTGAGCTCTATAGTCGTCTTAGCCGGGATGCCATCATAGGCTTTGAATCTCTCAATATAATGAGATTATGTCAAGATGATTCCTTTGAATTAGAATTTTTCATTCCAAAATCACATCGGCTAGACCCGCATCCTTCATGTCAAAGTTTCTCTTTAACATGGTTTTCGTGTAGTTAATCACTTAGGTGTTACTACCCATGATTAACATATCATCAACGTAGAGACACACTATAACGTATCCATTATCAGTGTTCTTAATGTAGACACATTTGTCACATTCGTTGATTTTAAATCCATTTGATAACATCACATTATCAAATTTCAAGTGTCATTGCAACGACGCTTGTTTCAATCCATAGAGGGACTTAACCAGTTAGCAAACCTTTCTCTCTTGTCCAGGTACTACAAAACTTTTAGGTTATTCCATATAGATTTCATCTTAAATCACCATTTATACTTATCAACTGTTCCAACGGCCTTAAACTTGCTTTTAAGGACTCACTTGCATCCTAAAGGTTTAGCACCTTCAGGTAGATCAACCAACACCCAAGTGTGGTTTAGCAAAATTGAATCAATTTCGCTTTGAACAGTTTGTCTTTAATGCAGCCTATCTGGGCCAGCATAGGCTACTTTTATTAATGTTAGTTCTTCATCCAACATAAAAGCATTATAGTCAGGACCAAATGTCTTTGGTGTACTGACCCTACTACCACGTCTTAGTATTGTATCGTTTGGATCGGGCCTTGTTCGCTTGTGCGATTCTGTCTCTTCATCCGCTGATTAAGAACTAGTGGCTCCATCCTCAATTCTCGTCTCAGAATTGGGTGCAATATTTTCCTTATCTTTGTGAGGAAATATATTTTTTAAGAAATATAACATTTCTTGACTCGATTGTTGTTCCCACGGTCACAGTCGGTATTTTAGACTTGTGGACAACAAATCGATATGCACTACTATTAAGTGCATACCCAATAAAGATGCAATCAACCGTGTTAGGACCGATTGTAACTTCTTTCGGCAGAGGAGCCATCACCTTTGTCAAACACCCCCCCACACTTTGAGGTATTTGTAGGATGACTTCATTCCCTTTCACAACTCATAAGGAGTGACATCCTTACTTTTGAGTGAGATTTTGTTTAGGATGTAGTTAGCTGTCAAGATAGCTTTCCCCCACATGTTCTGGGGCATCCCTGGACTAATCAGTAACGCATTTATCATCTCTTTAAGAGTTCAGTTTCTTGTCTTCTGTAACACCAATAGATTGTGGTGAACATGGTGCAACCGTTTGAAGAGTTATACCACTTGTGTTGCATAATTCCTCAAACGAGGCTACGTATTCTAATGCACTAACGGGAGCGAAATGTCTCCCCATGTGTCCTGATGTTTTGAAGCCAGAACGGGTGAGAAATGTCTCCCGTCATTTCCCATGCCACGGACGGGAGTCGAATGTCCCTCATGTTGGAATCGTGCTTGGTCAAATAATTTTTGACTAATAATAATAAATATTACAAGACATTTAATTTTGTGAAATTAAATGCAATAACGTCGATATACGTTCTGAGTAGATGACCGTAGTATATTCATTTTCTCAAATCCGATTCCCGGTGAGTGAGAAATAATATATTAAAGTTGGTCACAATAAAGCTAGAAATGAGCTATGTGAAAAGACTAAGGGATTAATTAACTAAGTGTTAATTATCCCACATCGGGGATGATAGACTTCTTTGATGAAGTATTTAATCAGATGAATTATTATGTGTAATAATTATCATGGAATAAGACGGGTGACAGAGCCCACACACGCGCACCGCCGTCCGCCCGCGATCCGCGCACTGCGCACCGTGACCCGAGCCCCGTGCCCCGTGCACCGGGTGCCTTGGGCCTTGGGCCTTGGATCTTGGCAATTGGTCTTTGGGTGGTTTTTGGGCTGTTCTTTGGAGCTGGTCGTTGAGCGTGGTTCGAGCCCCGCTTGTTCTTTTAAGAACATGTGGGGGGAAGCTGTTTTGACAGCCAACTACTGACAGCCAACTACATGTTCTGGGGCATCCCCGAACTGATCAGTAACGCATTCATCATCTCTTTGAGAGTTCGATTCTTGCGTTCTGCAACACCATTAGATTGTGGTGAATATGGTGCAGTCGTTTGGTGAATTATACCACTTGCGTTGCATAATTCCTCAAACAGGGCTACGTATTCACCTCCTCTATCACTTCGAATCATTTTGATTTTACATCCAAGTTGATTCTCGACTTCGTTCTTATAAATTTTTAATGCTTCTATTGCTTCATCTTTACTTCTTAAAAGATAGACATAACAATATCTTGTGCAATCATCTATGAATGTGATAAAGTATTTTTTACCACCTCTCGTTTGCACCAATTTTAAGTCACATACGTCCGTGTGAATTAATTCAAGGGGTTTCGCGTTCCGTTAAACCGAATGAAACGGTAACTTAGTCATTTTTGCCTCAAGACAAGTTTCACATTTGTTTTGAGTTTCTACTTCATTTGCCTTTAGTAAATCTAAACTTACTAATCTTTTAATGGCTTTTTGATTTACATGTCCCAATCTATTGTGCCACAAGTTAGAACACTCAGTCAAGTAAGAAGAAGTAGATGCATTCTTATTATTAGCCAACGGCTTAGGGACATAGCTTATAGCTACACTAAGCTTGAAAAGTCCGTCGGTTACAAAGTCTTTTCCGAGTGACTTCCCAAACTTGTACAAAGAAAACCTATGAGATTCAAATACAAGTTTAAACCCCTTATTCACTAGTATTGATCCTGACACTAGGTTCTTCAGGATGTCCGAGACGTGCAGCACATCCTTCAAAGTGATGGTGACGCCAGAGGTCATCATGAGAATCACGTCTCCAATGCCTAGGACTTGAGACGAGGCTTGATTCCCCATATTGATCTTCCTCCCTTCAACAGCGGTGTAGGAGGCAAACTTGCTCTTATCGGCACAAACGTGGGCAGTAGCTCCAGTGTCGATATACCAGCCATCTTTGTTATCAACAAGGTTGACTTCTTCCGTGACCACAGCAACAAGGTCACTTTCATCCTAAACAAAATCCCAATCAAGGTAAGGACGTTACTCCTTATGAGTTGTAGAAGGGAAGGAAGTCATCCTACAAATACCTCAAAGTGTGGGGGTGTTTGGCTAAGGTGATGGTTCCTCCGCCCAAAGAAGTTGCAATCGGTCCTAAAACGGTTGACTGCATATTCATTGGGTATGCACTTAATAGTAGTGCATATCGATTTATTGTCCACAAGTCTGAAATACCGACTGTGACCGTGGGAACAACAATCGAGTCAAGAAATGCTGTATTTCTTGAAAACATATTTCCTCGCAAAGACAAGGAAAATATTGTACCCAATTCTGAGACGAGAATTGAGGATGAAGCCACTAGTTTTAAATCAGCGGATGAAGAGCCAGAATCGCGCAAGCGAACAAGGCCTGATCCAAATGATGCGGTACCAAGACGTGGTAGCAGGGTCAGAACACCAAAGACATTTGGTCATGACTACATTGCATTCATGTTGGATGAAGAACCAACATCGATAAAAGTAGCCTTTGCTGGCCCCAGACGGGTTGTATTGGAAAGAAGTTGTTCAAAGCGAAATTTAGGTAATTTTGCTAAATCACACGTGGGTGTTGGTTGATCTACCTGAAGGTGCTAAACCTTTAGGATGCAAATGGGTCCTTAAAAGAAAGTTTAAGGTCGATGGAACAGTGGACAAGTATAAAGCTCGACTGGTAGTCAAAGGCTTTAAACAAAAGAAAGGGTACGATTTCTTCGATACATACTCACCTGTAACGAGGATTACATCAATTCGAGTGCTTCTCGCGATTGCTGCTGTGCACAATCTTGAGATTCATCAAATGGATGTTAAGAATGCGTTTCTAAATGGTGACCTTGAAGATGAAATCTATATGGAACAACCTGAAGGTTTTGTAGTACCTAGACAAGAGAAAAAGGTATGCAAGCTGGTTAAATCCCTCTATGGATTGAAACAAGCGCCATAGCAGTGACACTTGAAATTTGATAACGTGATGTTATCAAATGGATTTAAAATCAACGAATGTGACAAATATGTCTACATTAAGAACACTGATAATGGATACGTTATAGTGTGTCTCTACGTTGATGATATGTTAATCATGGGTAGTAACACCCAAGTGATTAACGACACGAAAGCCATGTTGAAGAAAAACTTCGACATGAAGGATAAGGGTCTAGCCGATGTAATTCTTGGAATGAAAATTCTAAGAACATCCGAAGGAATCACCTTAACAGAATCTCATTATGTTGAGAAAGTATTAAAGAGATTCAATGCCTATGATGGCATCCCGGTTAAGACACCTATAGAGCTCAATGTTCACTTGAGCAAGAACAGGGGTGAGCCCGTTGCACAAGAAGATTATGCACGGGTCATTGGATGCAATATGTATCTTACTAATTGCACTCGACCTGATATTGCTTGCGCCGTGAACAAGTTGAGCCGTTATACGAACAATCCAAGCAAAGAGCATTGGAAAGCTCTTGTAAGAGTTTTGAGATATCTCAAGTATACTCAAAATCATGGGCTACACTTTTCGAGATACCCCCCGGTACTTGAAGGGTACTGCGATGCAAATTGGATATCCGATAACAAAGACTCACTTTCAACAAGTGGATATGTCTTTACTATTGGGGGTGGTGCTGTCTCGTGGAAATCCATGAAACAGACATGTATAGCCCGATCCACCATGGAATCTGAATTCATAGCTTTATATAAAGCCGCGGAAGAAGCCAAATGGCTTAAATACTTCCTTGAAGATATTCCATGTTGGTCAAAGCCCGTGCCTCCAGTGTTAATTCACTGTGATAGCCAAGCCGCTATTGGGAGGGCAAACAGTGGCTTGTACAATGGTAAGTCTCGACACATTCGTCGACGACATAATACCGTGAGACATTTGATCACAACAGGGGTGATTACAATTGATTACGTGAAGCCATTGGATAATCTAGCGGATCCGCTAACCAAAGGGTTAAATCGTGATCAAATAAATAAATTGCTAGAGGGAATGGGTTTGAAATCCACAAACTAAAGAATTGTCATAGTGGTAACCCAACAATGGTGACTGGAGATCCGAAGAATTTGGTTCAATGGGAAAACTAAGCTATGAGAGTTCGTGTGAAACACTCATCTATATCTATTCCCTAGAGAGCAATAGAGTGTTTGAAAAACTTGCCTAGTGGTGAGGTTAAGTATATGACTTTTAATGGTTCCTAAAGGATCTCGTTGAGATGAAGTTCTCAAGGAGACTAAGTATGGTAAGATACTTAATGAGGAATCACCTATGTAAGTGTGAAGTTGGGCCGCTTCAAACTATACACTTATGAATCCAAAGTGGTGTCCAAAGCCTGAAATGGACACAAAACGTGAGAACGGATGAGGTTGAGGTGTTTAAGTGTTAACATCATTGTCTCGGTGCAAGCCGTGGAAGAATAGTTCAAAGCATCGCGCTACTAGTCCGCCTGTGTATCCGATGGTGTTGACTATGGATGGTTAAAGCAAAAAACTACCTATCCTTATGCTTACATACCTCTTGAGGGTTGAGCTTGTGTCTGCATATGTATGCATTTGGCAATTTCCACTCATGTGGGGGATTGTTGGAATCGTGCTTGGTTAAATGATTTTTGACTAATAATAAATATTACAAGACATTTAATTTTGGAAATTAAATGCAATAACTTCGATCTACGTTCTGAGTAGATGACCGTAGTATATTTATTTTCTCAAATCCGATTCCCGGTGAGTGAGAAATAATATATTAAAGTTGGTCACAATAAAGCTAGAAATGAGCTATGTGAAAAGACTAAGGGATTAATTAACTAAGTGTTAATTATCCCACATCGGGGATGATAGACTTCTTTGATGAAGTATTTAATCAGATGAATTATTATGTGTAATAATTATCGTGGAATAAGACGGGTGACAGAGCCCACACGCGCGCACACGCGTGCGCCGCCGCCGCCCGCCCGCGAGCCGCGCACTGCGCACCATGATCCATGACCTGTGCCCCGTGACAGGTGCCTGGTGCCTAGTGCCTTGTGCCTTGGATCTTGGATCTTGGCAATTGGTCTTTGGGTGGTCTTTGGGCTGTTAATTGGAGCTGGTCGTTGAGCGTGGTTCGAGCCCCGTTTGTTCTTTTTAGACCACCCCAAACTCCACGCTATCCCCGACGGGTCTGGTCCACGTCATGGTCCCGCTGGACCCCGACGCATGACGGGAGACAAAAGGTTCCCACTGGACCCCGACGCATGACGGGAGACAAAAGGTCCCCGCTGGACCCCGACTCACAACGGGAGTCAAAAGGTTCCCGCTGCACCCCGACGCATAACGAGAGACAAAAGGTCCCCGATGGACCCCGACGGTCCTTGGTGTATCCCGTCGTGTAGCATGTCCAGGTGCGTCGTGTCTCTTCAGCTCCCACTGGCAAGTGCACCAGTCAATAACCCTCGGCGGTTACGATCAAGCCATCATGGCACACATAATGGCTGTTGACTCCATCAATGCCCTGCATGTGGACTTGGCCTATAAATAGGCATGCATCCATTGCATTCTAGACATAGAATACACAAGCATTCCTACATACACGCTCTCTCCCTCTCTGCATATCTTCCCGTCGAAGCTCTGCCCCAAACTTACTCCATTTCACCGGAGCTCTATTGCTAGCGGTGCTGCTACTTCAGAGACGAAGCTGTTTTTATCTTTGGGGACGACACGCCAAACTGAGAGCACTACCGGGGCATATCTCGTCTTGTGGAAAGAGGACTCCTCGACTCGGCTTACCGCTTTCCACAGATATTTTCCCGTGTAATTGTTTCAGTTTTTCCGTGTAATTTTCTTTTGTTTATTTTCATTGTAATTTTTGCCCGGCAAGACTTGTATCTCATTTAGACAACACCTCATGCCTCCCGACGAACGGGAGACGTCCCTTGGGACCTAACGTGTGCCAAATTTCTTCCAACATTTTCTAAGGCACGGACGGGAGCAAAATGTCTCCCATGTCTCCCGAAGAACGGGAGACGTCCCGTGGGACTAATGTGTGCCGAATGTCTTTGAACATTTTCTAAGGCACGAACGGGAGAAAATCGTCTCCCATGTCTCCCGACGAACGGGAGACGTCCCTTGAGACTAATGAGACATGCCCAATGACCCTATCCATGGGAACGACGGGAGATGTCCCGTAGGACCTACCGACCATTCACATTCACAAGGTCTCTCCCCCACATTGGAGTCAGTCGTGTTGATCCCAAAGGCATCAACTCTCGTGTTGGACCCGGAAGGTCCCAACACACGTGTTGATCCCGAAGGCCTCAACACTTGATCCATTAGAGGATCTCAAGGAACCACTAATAGTGGAACCGTCAATTTGCGTGTTGGCCCCGAAGGCCCTAACACTCGTGTTGATCCCAAAGGACTAAACACACGATCCATTCGAGGATCTCACGGAACCACAAAAAGTGGAACCGTCTTTCTTCGTGTTGGTCCCGAAGGCCCCAACACCCGTGTTGACCTCGTAAGGTCCAACACTCGATCCTATAAAGGATCCCATGGAACCACTTAATGTGGAACCATCAGTGCCACTCAAGGTGGATGCACCAGTCTACCCAAATGGGTTAGTGAACGCTCAAGGCGCTTGAGTAATCAAGAGTAGTGATGTGGACCTGACGGGAGTCGTGGTGATGGCTAGTAATTGTCGAGGTGCATCGTGTCTCTTCAGCTCCCATTGGCTAGTGCACCAGTCAATAACCCTCGGCGGTTACAGTCAAGCCATCATGGCACACATAATGGTTGTTGACTCCATCAATGCCCTGCAGGTGGACTTGGCCTATATATAGGCATGCATCCTCTGCATTCTAGATATAACACAACACAAGCATTTTTTGCATACTCCATCTCTGCATAACTTTCCGTCGAAGCTCTACCCCCCGCCTCACTCTCGTTCGCCGGAGCTCTGCTGCTAGCGGTGCTGCTACTCTGGAGACGAAACCGTTTTATCTTTGGGGACGACACGCCAAACCGAGAGCACTACCGGGGCGTATCTCGTCTTGCGGAAAGAGGACTCCTTGACTCGGCTTACCGCTTTCACAACATATTTCCGTGTAATCGTTCAGTTGTTTAACGTGTAATTTTCATTATTTTCTTTTCCTAGTAATTTTCGCCCGACAAGACTTGTATCTCACGTTTTCCTCAACAATCGTAAGACGAGATATTTTTGCCACTAAACGACTTTACACACACCAACTGAACTGAAATAAACACCTTTGCTTGGAGATGTCGACTGACCCGTCTACCGCCACTGCCACCGTTCCATCCACCGTGTCCCCCATCACCCCCGTCAACACATCGTCGGACATAACGATGATTCCGACCCCTGGCTTTTCAACTTCTTCATCAACAACCCCGTGAGTGTTTGACAACCCCTTCGGGACGGTTACCGGATTCACCTCGAGTGGATCGGTCGGTTCCACTATCAGTGGTTCCATAGGATCCTTCTACAAGAGTGTCACGACCGCCCATACAAGGGGTACCACAAACGCGGCGATCGTGACCGACATGCATGGATTACAATTTAAAAAAACAACTTAATTAATTTAAAGAAAGAAAAACAACTTAGTTTAAAGATTTTAAGGTTATAATTTTTTTTTTAAAAGACATAAGGTAAAATACTTTTAAAAAGGACAACGGGAAAAATTAGACTTAAGAAATACAACAACTAATAACTAAAGTTGAACGAACACTTAACTTAAATCTCGAAGAATAAAATTTTCAAAAGACAACGTAAACACTAGTTTAAAGCTCATCACCACCATACATGATCAAACATAAAACATAAAGGAAAGATTAAGTCTTGAGTCATAGTTCAAATTATAGCAGCGGAAAATACGGTTTAAGGAGAGTCAAGGACGACGCCTATGTATGACGACACAAACGCATCCTAAGTACTTAAGCTAGCTCAACATCCACCGCAACATCCCGCTCAACCTGCACATAAGAAAATAATATGCAGGGCTGAGTACTTGTTGTACTCAATGGGCTCATGCCGAAAACATTTTAATAATAGTTATGTAATCCATACCAGTGATCTCGAGTTTTATGTAGTAAGAAAATATCACGAGAAACACAAAAGTATTCAAGTTTGGCCAGACAATTTATCTCCCCACTTTTCACATCAATCCAACAATCACAATCACAGTGCGACGAAAGTGTGGCCACACTATTCGCCCACGAGACCGGCCGACTTGCAAGGACGGCTCACGATCCCACCAGTGTACACAGCCCGATAGGGTTTACGGCCCTACTCGGACCCGAATTCGTTTCACAACACAGCCATATAGCCTAACGGAGTAAACTCATACGAACTAGGCATCAGGCACACAATCTCATAACAAAAACAACATGGCATGACATAACAGTTAAACCACCCTTATATCTCCACATAATATTTTTCGGAAAAGTAAAGAGGTTTGAAAAGAAAGCCCACCTCGTTCTCTTAGCAATTCACAACCCACTTAGCAACTCTCGATCCTCGAGTTCACGACTACACAACACCCTTTTCAAAGACAACACAATTAGTTTCCCCCAACAACATATTACTATGCATGTCCTATCGATTCTCTCGTTGTTTTTCTCAAATTCCCGACCCAACATACGTCACAAGGATGGGAGAACACATCGTAACACATTTCGATTTATCACACGTGATCACATCATTTAAACACGTTCCTCGGACATACATGTATCACATAATACTTTTAAACATGAAAATAAGTGTTATTTTAACAAGGCAGAAACTGGCAGAACTGCGCGACCGTTTTGTAAAAATCACTATAAATTCACCCGACCTCAAAAGAAGCTAAATTTTGGTCACAATACAGAGGACACATTCAAGTTCATCCATGAAAATTTTCACACCGAAATCACATCATTTAGTCAGTCATATCACATATTAAACTCTCTGGTCGGAACATACAATTTCTGACAGTTTGCGCAGTTCATTTGAAAAATTCACCATAAATTCATCCGATGCCCAAAAAGGATGACAATTTAACACGACTCAGAAGACACTTCAAATTTTCATATAGTTCAAGAATCACATCAATCGGAGGTCATTTGGTCAGTCAAACAGAAAACGAAACATTTATGGCGAGAACTCACGTTTCTGGCAGATTTGCGCAGTCAACTTCACACGTAATCATGCTTACACGTTCTTCATACCCATCTTTGCATACAAACTCATATTATTCACCAATTAATTCAATCCAACACATATGATTCCAATCAACAACGTAAAAATCAAACAAGTTCTTATGAACACACAATTTCCCTCCCGTTAAAACTTGCGATCTATCAAACCTACACTCTCTACATGCATGTAGGACTCAAGAACATGGTTAAAACGGATAGGATGATAAAAAGTGAGCAATATACCTTCTTTGACACGAAACGAATCGGTAGAAATGATGAATGAAGTGATTCGTTGGAGACTCTCGAAAATAACTTCAACGGATTGCAAGAACAAAGGTTGGATGGAGGATTTTTGGAGATGGGAGAGTGGGAGAAGATGAAAAAAACGTGTGGGAGAGGGAGAGAGTGAGAGTGGCAAAAATTTGAGGAGAATGGGGGCTAGGGTTTGTTTAAATTTGTATTTATTTGCTAGGTTTAAGTCCATGAATGAATTAATTAAATAAATTGTGGGGAATTAAAATATAGGCCAATGAATAAAAATCCCACAATTATAAAGAGCCTAATTTTCGAAAATTATGGCTGAAAATTAATAAGAGATTATTTGATATTTACTTGGAGAGAAATAAATCCACAATTTGGGAAATAAAAATAATGAATACAAGGAAACAAATAAATTAAATCTCCAAGTAGGAACAATTGTGGTGGGGCCGAAAATTTCAAGGACTTTGCACAAGGAAATTATTTAAATCCCCAATTAAATAGAATAGGATTTAAATTTTGGTAACTTCTTTATGGAAAGAGGCTCCCATAAAATAGGTAACAATTATTTAAATTCCCACAAGGAAAATAATAGTATGGGGCGTGTGACATGGAAGGGAAGTAGTAGAAAAATATTCACATCCCCAATTAAATTGACAAAGGAATTTATTTGAATAAAAAGGGATTCCACAAATTAGGAAACAAATAAAATATTCTCCAAATTTTATTGGAGAGGGCCGAAAATTGCTAGGCTAAATAGCCAAGGAAATATCCCAACTCTCTATCTATTTTGGGTGAAGGAATAAATTTTAACATGATTTAATTGGATTAAATTCAAAGGAAGGGAGTCAATAAAGCACCAATTAAATCAAATGAAAATAATTCTTTCTCCTATAGGAGATTTTCGAACACTCCCAAGGAAAATAAAATGGAGTTCGAATTTCATGTAATACTACTTAGGGGTCATTTGGTTTGGATTTAATTTGGATATGTATCCCAAAATAATTAATTAAATCCACAAAAAGAAGTACTATTTCAATAATTAGGAAGGGCCGAATATTTCAATGAATTGACTCGAGAAAAAAAATAAATGCATGATCCTATTAGTCATTTCCCCTCGTTGGAAAAATATAGAATTCGAGCTCATTAATAACGTTAAACACGATAATTCATTCCACGTAAGGTCACTTAAATCACATAAAATCAAACGTTTTAAAAAAAACCAAAATTCCAATAACATAATAAAAAGGGTCACAAAAGTTTGGGATGTTACAAAGAGTTTGATTGGGAAGCAGTGGATAAGAAAGGATGTGAGAACAAGGTGGCAGATCACCTAAGTCGAATTTTGCAAAAGGACAATGAAGAAGCAATTCCAGACGCTTTCCCTGAAGAGCATCTCTGCCTGATCGAGTCATCACCTGAATGCCGGTGGATCAACCAAGCAGAGGGAGTTGATCAAGGCAACCAGAGAAGCAAGGGACAGAACACAAGAAAGGAGCCATGGTTCGCGGACATGGCCAACTACTTGGTAACGGGCGAGTTACCTATAAGTGATGAGATTACAAGAGCACAGAAGCTAAAGCTTAAAAGCGATTTCCGATACTTCTATTGGGACGATCCTTACCTATGGAAAATTGGGGCAGATCAAGTAATCCGACGATGCATTCCAGAGTGGGAATAGGAAGATGTGATGATCCACTACCACGTACTGGCTTGCGGTGGGCACTTTGGACCGAAGAAAACAGTAAGGAAAATACTTGATAGCGGGTTTTACTGGCCTTCCATCCATAGAGAGGCTTTGAGTTCTGCAAGAAGTGCCCTCGATGCCAACTTACTGGAGGGATGTCTACTAGAGACGAGATGCCTCAAATCCCCATTATTGTCTGTGAAATATTTGATGTATGGGGAATGGACTTTATGGGACCCTTTCCCGAGTCTGAAGGCAATCTCTATATACTAGTGGCAGTGGACTATGTGTCCAAATGGATCAAGGCAAAGGCAACTAGGACGTGTGAGTCCAGAGAAGTAGCGAAGTTCTTGAAATCAAACATATTTACCCGATACGGGGTACCACGGGCTATCATCTTTGACCAAGGAACTCATTTCCTAAACAGAACTATCGAAGCCTTGATGCGGAAGTATGGAGTCCACCACCGCCTATCCACACCTTATCACCCGCAATCCAATGGTCAGGCTGAGGTTTCTAATAGAGAGATAAAGGCTATTCTAGAGAAGACAGTCAATCCCACGAGGAAGGACTGGAGCCGTCTTCTGGAGGACGCACTCTGGGCATACAGGACCGCTTTCAAAACGCCTATAGGAATGTCCCCATACCGGCTGTTATTTGGAAAGATGTGCCAACTTCCGGTGGGAGTGGAGCATCAAGCTTACTGGGCAATCAAGGAAATGGATATGAATACCGACGCAGGGACTGCAGAAAGAAGAATGCAACTACAGGAGTTTGAGGAGCTCCGTCTGGATGCCTACGACTCTGCTATGTGGTACAAAGAAAAGACGAAGATGTGGCATGATAAGAATCTCCGCAAGAAGGAGCTCAGAGTAGGCCAGAAAGTGTTGCTATTTCAGTCCAGGCTGAAATTGATGCCAGGGAAGCTCAGATCAAGGTGGATAGGTCCCTATACCATTGTCGCCGTCCGAGTGAATGGTGCAATCGAACTCCAGGGAGGCGATTCAGATTCACCTTCCTTCATGGTGAATGGTCATAGGGTAAAGCCATACAGAGAAGGAATGGAGGTATTTATGGTGGACGACATTCCACTACTCATGCCTAACTCTCTCCAGTAATCAGGTAAAGGGAATGATCAGGTATTCATAGGTAGTCTGCTTGATCAAGCGGAAAAGTCTCAATCTATTAAACTGATCAAGTGACACCCTAGGGGGACCCGGTCAAAAACCCTTAGGAATTAGTGTAAATAGCTTTAGTAAGTTTTATTTTTTATTTATTATTATTCAAGTTAAAAAGATGGAAGAAAGGAGGAAGACTGATCAAGTGGAGCTAATTAAGTTCCACTAAGAATTCATTGTCCACTTGATCAGTGCATTTCAAATTTAATTGGTGGTACAGCGATTAAGTTAAGCAGGGCAGGAGATGAAAGGATGTGCGCAGCCACTGAAAAGGTGTCAGGAAGCGCCATCCAACACAGTGAAAGGACACCGTGGAGAGAGGAACGAAGCGTATTAGAGAAGCTAGGCCAGCTGGCACTCTGAAAAGGCGCGCTCGTACTTGAAAAGCCGCAGGGATCTCAACAGTGGAGAATCCCAACAGTCGCAATATCATTATAAAAGGTAGATTTCAGATCCGCAAATTACTTTTACCCAAGCCGCCTATCTCTCTTTCCTTTTTGCTCTCGCCAAAAATTCCCTCAAGATCAAACCTCTTTTCCCAGAACATCATCTTATTCACCGAAACCTACATTACCAGTAAAAATGCTGCTCAAACAACTCTCAACTTCATCCTCCTCTTCCAGTTCCAGTGCTGATAATGGTAACCAAGAAACTGCCTCACAAACCCATATAGAAAACCCTAGCCCACCTACACCAACCACCGCTCCACCCCAAACAAGCGCTGCCACTTCATTACCCGTGGTGGACGAAGAAACACAACGGCGCTTGATGAGAATCCTCCGAAGTTTTCCCTCTGATATAGATATCACGACGGTTTATGCAGCTGTAAAAGCCCAAATGGGAGTAACCTTGTCAAAGGACAAAGCCGTGGACTCCACATCCCAAAATAATCCCCGAAACCCTTCATCCACCACTCAAACACAAGCCCCTCTTCGCATCCCTGAACCTACACCCTTCATCCCCTTGGTGCCGTACGATGGGGACGACTTTGAAGAAAACGAAGAGGAACAGCCCCCCGCCGCTCCGACTGAAGGGATGTCGTCCGTACCGCCTCTGCATGCAGGAGGCACGGCTGTTTTTAGTGCTCCAACGCCATCCAATGGCGACGGCTCCAGCTCCCCTACTCTCCTCGAGCCAACACAATCGATCAAGGTTATAAATATTGATGATGAGTCTGCGGAGGACCTTCCGTTTCTTTCCAGCAAGATATTACAGAGGGAGGCAAGATGGAACTTTATTCCTCATGCAGAGGATGAATCGGTCCCGGAGGAGGAGCCACAACACTGCCGGGCGCGCAGGGTGGAAGTTAATAGAGTGGGGGGAGGTGGAGGCCGGGATGGCCAACATACAACAAGCAGAGGAAGGGCAAGAGGAAGGACTCCGTGTAGCGCAGCAGTTGTTGAATGAGCCGGATGAGCCTGAGAACTTAGAAGCCATTGGGGCTATAAACCAGGAGGCCGGAGAGGCCGAGCATAAAAGAAGGGCTGTTGAGGATAGCCGCCAAAGAGCTGAGAAGAAACGGAAAGAGAAGGAGGAGGATAACAGATCAACCGGCGAGCCCCGACAGGCAGCCAAGGCAGAGGTTGGAGCTAGCAAACGTAGCAGAACCAGAGGAGGCTGCACGTGCTACAAATGAATGGAGACTCCGCATGGAGCAAATGCTGACGCCCAACTGGTCGCTCAGTCCAGGGTTCTGCAGGCTATTCGCCAGCTGACCCTCGCTATGCAAACACCACTTCCCTCTGCAAGCTCTCCTCCACCTCGGAACCCGCCATCCTCCAGGCCACCCTCAGCGTCCCTCAGTCAGCTCCGAAAGCATTGAGTATACCCCCCCGATCTCTACTCATTTCAAGTTCCGAAACTTTTTTAGTTTTATTTGTTTTTTTTAGGTATGTATAACTGTTATTCTGCTCCACACCATACTTAGACCTATATTGGGTCTAAGTGTGAGAAGTATACATGTCCACTTTTGTTATCTGTTTTGTTCGTCTGCTCATATCTGTTTTGGTTTCCATTTTTCTGTGTTTCTTAGCATGTTTTGATTATTGGCACCGCCTCACACTTAGCCCAATGCTTGGTCTAAGTGTGAGAAGTTTCCCTTGTTTGTTTTTGTGCAAATTGCCTGTACCTAACCCTTCTTTCCACTGCATCCAGTCCCTCGAGGACGAGCTCATATGCAGTGGGGAGGGGGGACGGGTTAGTTACAGAAAATTTATACATGCTAAAAATTTTCAAAAATAACAAATTTTAGATAGCAATAAGATAGGAAATATGCATGAAATCGGATAAATGAAAGACTTGATTACTTCGTAGAAGAGTTAGAGAAAGAATTCAGTACGCTCACATGTAAAACTTGATTGCAAAAACTTGATCAATTTGAATGACGCAAGTATGATGGAATCGCTCAATTTGATGAAACACTCATCTATATCTATTCCCTAGAGAGCAATAGAGTGTTGAAAACACTTGCCTAGTGGTGAGGTTAAGTCTATGACTTTTAATGATTCCTAAAGGATCTTGTTGAGATAAAGTTCTCAAGGAGAACGAGTATAGCAAGATACTCAACGAGGAATCACCTATGTAAGTGTGAAGTGGGGCCACTTCAAGCAATACACTTATGAATCCAAAGTGGTGTCCAAGGCCTGAAATAGACACAAACGTGAGAACGGATGAGGTTGAGGTGTTTAAGCGTTAACATCATTGTCTTGGTGCACACCGTAGAGGAATAGTTCAAAGCATCGCGCTACTAGTCCGCCTGTGTATCCGATGGTATTGACTATGGATGGTTCAAAGCCAAAAACTAGCAATACTTATGCTTACATGCTTCTTGAGGGTTGAGCTTGTGTCTGCATGCATATGTATTTGGCAATTTCCACTCATGTGGGGGGGTGTTGGAATCGTGCTTGGTCAAATGATTTTTGACTAATAATAAATGTTACAAGACATTTAATTTTGTCAAATTAAATATAATAACGTCGATCTACGTTCCGAGTAGATGACTGTAGTATATTCATTTTCTCAAATCTGATTCCCGGTGAGTGAGAAATAATATATTAAAGTTGGTCACAATAAAGCTAGAAATAAGCTATGTGATAAGATTAAGGGATTAATTAACTAAGTGTTAATTATCCCACATCGGGGATGGTGGACTTATTTGATGAAGTATTTAATAAGATGAATTATCATGTGTGATAATTATCGTGGAATAAAACGGGTGACAGAGCCCACACGCGCGCACACGTGTGCCGCTGCGCGCCCGCGACCCGCGCACCGTGCACCATGACCCGTGTCCTTGACCCGTGTCCTGTGTCCCGTGCCCATGCCCATGCCCGTGCCCCGTGCCCCGTGCACCTGGTGCCTGGTGCGCTCGTGTGGGCTCTGTCACCCGTCTTATTCCACGATAATTATTACACATAATAATTCATCTGATTAAATACTTCATCAAAGAAGTTTATCATCCCCGATGTGGGATAATTAACACTTAGTTAATTAATCCCTTAGTCTTTTCACATAGCTCATTTCTAGCTTTATTGTGACCAACTTTAATATTAATTCTCACTCACCGGGAATCAGATTTGAGAAAATGAATATACTACGGTCATCTACTCGGAACGTAGATCGACGTTATTGCATTTAATTTCACAAAATTAAATGTCTTGTATTACTTATTATTAGTCAAAAATCATTTGACCAAGCACGATTCCAACAATCCCCACATGAGTGGAAATTGCCAAATGCATATATATGCAGACACAAGCTCAACCCTCAAGAGGTACGTAAGCATAAGGATAGGTAGTTTTTGGCTTTGAACCATCCATAGTCAACACCATCGGATACACAGGCGGACAAGTAGCGCGATGCTTTGAACTATTCCTCTACGGCGTTCACCGAGACAATGATGTTAACACTTAAACACCTCAACCCCATCCGTTCTCACGTTTTGTGTCCATTTCAGGCCTTGGACATCACTTTGGATTCATAAGTGTATTGTTTGAAGCGGCCCCACTTCACATTTACATAGGTGATTCCTCGTTAAGTATCTTGCCATACTCGGTCTCTTTGAGAACACCATCTCAACGAGATCCTTTAGGGATCATTAAAAGTCGTAGACTTAACCTCACCACTAGGCAAATTTTTCAACACTCTATTGCTCTTTAGGGAATAGATATAGATGAGTGTTTCACACGAACTCTCATAGCTTAGTTTTCCCATTGAACCAAGTTCTTGGAATCTCCAGTCATCATGGTTGGGTTACCACTATGACAATTCTTTAGTTTGTGGATTTCAAACTCATTCCCTCTAGCAATTTATTCATTTGATCACGATTTAACCCATTGGTTAGCGGATCCGCTAGATTATCCAATGACTTCAAGTAGTCAATTGTAATCACCCCTGTGGTGATCAAATGTGTCACGGTATTATGTCGTCGACGAATGTGTCGAGACTTACCATTGTACAAGCCACTGTTTGCCCTCCCAATAGCGGCTTGGCTATCACAGTGAATTAACACTGGAGGCACGGGCTTTGACCAACATGGAATATCTTCAAGGAAGTTTTTAAGCCATTCGGATTCTTCCGCGGCTTTATCTAAAGCTATGAATTCAGATTCCATAGTGGATCGGGCTATACATGTCTGTTTCGTTGATTTCCATGAGATAGCACCACCCCTAATAGTAAAGACATATCCACTTGTTGAAGGTGAGTCTTTGTTATCGGATATCCAATTTGCATCGCAGTACCCTTCAAGTACCGGGGGGTATCTCGAAAAGTGTAGCCCATGATTTTGAGTATACTTGAGATACCTCAAAACTCTTACAAGAGCTTTCCAATGCTCTTTGCTTGGATTGCTCGTGTAACGACTCAACTTGATCACAATGCAAGCAATGTCAAGTCTAGTGCAATTAGTCAAATGCATAATGCACTCAATGCCCCGTGCATAATCTTCTTATGCAGCAGGCTTGCCCTTGTTCTTGCTCAAGTGAACATTGAGCTCTATAGTCGTCTTAGCCGGGATGCCATCATAGGCGTTGAATCTCTCAATATAATGAGGTTGTGTCAAGATGATTCCTTTGAATTAGAATTTTTCATTCCAAAATCACATCGGCTAGACCCGCATCCTTCATGTCAAAGTTTCTCTTTAACATGGTTTTCGTATAGTTAATCACTTAGGTGTTACTACCCATGATTAATATATCATTAACGTAGAGACACACTATAAAGTATCCATTATCAGTGTTCTTAATATAGACACATTTGTCACTTTCGTTGATTTTAAATCCATTTGATAACATCACATTATCAAATTTCAAGTGTCATTGCAACGACGCTTGTTTCAATCCATAGAGGGACTTAACCAGTTTGCAAACCTTTCTCTCTTGTCAGGTACTACAAAACTTTTAGGTTATTCCATATAGATTTCATCTTACATCACCATTTATACTTATCAACTGCTCCAACGGCCTTAAACTTGCTTTTAAGGACTCATTTGCATCCTAAAGGTTTATCACCTTCAGGTAGATCAACCAACACCCAAGTGTGGTTTAGCAAAATTGAATCAATTTCGCTTTGAACAGTTTGTCTTTAATGCAGCCTATCTGGGCTAGCAAAGGCTACTTTTATTAATGTTAGTTCTTCATCCAACATAAAAGCATTATAGTCAGGACTAAATGTCTTTGGTGTCCTGACCCTACTACCACGTCTTAGTATTGTATCGTTTGGATCGGGCCTTGTTCACTACTATTAAGTGCATACCCAATAAAGATGCAATCAACCGTGTTAGGACCGATTGTAACTTCTTTCGGCAGAGGATCCATCACCTTTGTCAAACACCCCCACACTTTGAGGTATTTGTAGGATGACTTCATTCCTGTTCACAACTCATAAGGAGTGACCTCCTTACTTTTGAGTGGGATTTTATTTAGGATGTAGTTAGCTGTCAAGACAGCTTTCCCCCACATGTTCTGGGGCATCCCTGGACTAATCAGTAACGCATTTATCATCTCTTTAAGAGTTCAGTTTCTTGCGTTCTGTAACACCAATAGATTGTGGTGAACATGGTGCAACCGTTTGAAGAGTTATACCACTCGTGTTGCATAATTCGTCAAACGAGGCTACGTATTCGCCTCCTCTATCACTTTGAATCATTTTGATTTACAATCTAAGTTAATTCCCGACTTCGTTCTTATAACTTTTGAACACTTCAATTGCTTCATCTTTACTTCTTAAAAAATAAAGATAGCAACGTCTTGTGCAATCATCTATGAACTTGATAAGGTATTTTTTACCACTTTTAGTTTGCACGAATTTTAAATCACATACATCAATGTGAATTTTCAAGGGGTTTAATGTTTCGTTAAATAGAATGAAACGATAATCTAGTCATTTTTGCCTCAAGACAAATCTTACATTTGTTTTGGGTATTGACTTCTTTTGTCTTTAGTAAATCCAAGTTTACTAAACTTTTATAGCATTGGGATTCACATGTCCTAATATATAATGCTACAAATATGAGGAAGTATTGGCATTTTCATTATTAGCCAATGGCTTTTCAACACGGCAAATAGCCGATACACTTTGTTTAAAAAGACCATCGGTTACATAACATTTTCCGATAGATTTTCCAAACTATATACACATAGAACTTATTAGATTCAAATACAAGTTTAAAAACCCATATTTACAAGTATTGATCCAGAAACTATGTTCTTGCGTATGTCCGGGACATGTAGCATTTTCTTAGTGTGATTGTCACGTTGGACGTCATCATGAGGACCATATCTCCTAAGTGTAGAACTTACTTCTATCGGCACACACGTAGGCAGTGACGCCCGTGTCGATATACCAACCAGCTTTGTTCTCGACGTGGTTGACTTCTTCAGTTATCACGGTGGCTATGTTGCCTTTGGCATGTTTGATAAATTTGGCTACACCGAGCTTCTTGGTTGGAGGCTTCATCTTTCTCCCGACATCTCCCATCGAATGGGCGGGGCCAAATGTCTCCCGACATTTTTTCAAGACACGGACGGGTGTCGAATGTCTCCCGATATTTTCTAAGGGACCGACGTGTGCCTTATGTCTCCCGACATTTGCTAAGGCACGAACGGGAACCAAATGTCTCCCTATGTCTCCCGATGACCGGGAGATAGACGGGTGCAAAATTTCTCCCGACATCTCACATGAGATGTATGGGTGCAATACGTCTACTAACATTTCCTAAGGCACGGATGAGAGCCAATGTCTCCCGATGATCGGGAGACCGATGGGGTGCAAAATTTGCTCCCGATATTTCCCACGTCACAGATGTGTGCCATACGACTACCGACATATTCTAATGCACTAACGGGAATGAAATGTCTCCCCATGTCTCCTGACGTTTTGAAGGCAGAACGGGTGAGAAATGTCTCCCTTCATTTCCCATGCCACGGACGGGAGTCGAATGTTCCTCATGCCTCCCGACGAACGGGAGACGTCCCTTGGGACCTAACGTGTGCCAAATGTCTTCCAACATTTTCTAAGGCACGGACGGGAGCAAAACGTCTCCCATGTCTCCTGACGAACGGGAGACGTCCCGTGGGACTAATGTGTGCCAAATGTCTTTGAACATTTTCTAAGGCACGAACGGGAGAAAACGTCTCCCATGTCTCCCGACAAACGGGAGACGTCCCTTGAGACCAATGAGACACGCCCAACGACCCTATCCATGGGAACGACAGGAGATGTCCCGTAGGACTTACCGACCATTCACATTCACAAGGTCTCTCCCCCACATTGGAGTCAGTCGTGTTGATCCCAAAGGCATCAACTCTCGTGTTGGACCCGGAAGGTCCCAACACACGTGTTGATCCTGAAGGCCTCAACACTTGATCCATTAGAGGATCTCAAGGAACCACTAATAGTGGAACCGTCAATTTGCGTGTTAGCCCCAAAGGCCCCAACACTCGTGTTGATCCCAAAGGACTCAACACACGATCCATTCGAGGATCTCGCGGAACCACAAAGAGTGGAACCGTCTTTCTTCGTGTTGGTCACGAAGGCCCCAACACCCGTGTTGACCTCGAAAGGTCCAACACTCGATCCTATAAAGGATCCCATGGAACCACTTAATATGGAACCATCGGTGCCACTGAAGGTGGATGCACCAGTCTCCCAAATGGGTTAGTGAACGCTCAAGGCACTTGAGTAATCAAGAGTAGTGATGTGAACTCGACGGGAGTCGTGGTCATGGTGGGGACCTGACGGGGGGTTTTTGGACCCGATGGGAGCCCAGCGGGGGAATAGTGGGCACGTCAGTGTTGAAGTCGGGGAAAGCGGCTACGGGGAACACAATGACGGGATCCATCTCCACGCAAAGGTATTAGTTTCGAAAGTTTTAGATTCAGTTTAAAGTCCAAACTCTTTCTTCAACGGCAAGTATATCTCGTCATGCGATTTTTGTCGAAAATGATTGTTTAATCGGGCATAGTACAACCCAATGAAGAAAATAGTGTTGGAATCGTGCTTGGTCAAATGATTTTTGACTAATAATAAATGATTCAAGACATTTAATTTTGTGAAATTAAATGCAATAACTTCGATATACGTTCCGAGTAGATGACCGTAGTATATTCATTTTCTCAAATCCGATTCCCGGTGAGTGAGAAATAATATATTAAAGTTGGTCACAATAAAGCTAGAAATGAGCTATTTGAAAAGACTAAGGGATTAATTAACTAAGTGTTAATTATCCCACATCGGGGATGATAGACTTCTTTGATGAAGTATTTAATCAGATGAATTATCATGTGTGATAATTATCGTGGAATAAGACGGGTGACAGAGCTCACATGAGCGCACACGCGCGCCGCCGCCCGCCCGCGACCCGCGCACCGTGTCCCATGTCCCGTGACCTGTGACCGTGCCCATGCCCGTGCCCCGTGCTCCGAGTGCCTGGTGCCTGGTACCTTGTGCCTTGTGCCTTGGTCTGTTCTTTGGAGCTGGTCGTTGAGCGTGGTTCGAGCCCCGCTTGTTCTTTTTAGACCACCCCAAACTCCACGCTATCCCCGACGGGTCCTGGTCTACGTCATGGTCCCGCTGGACCCCGACGCATGACGGGAGACAAAACGTTCTCGCTGGACCCCGACGCACAACGGGAGACAAAAGGTCCCTGCTGGACCCCGACACATAACGGGAGTCAAAAGGTCCCCGCTGGACCCCGACGTATAACGGGAGACGAAAGGTCCCCGATGGACCCCGACGGTCCATGGTGTATCCCGTCGTGTTGCATGTCCAGGTGCGTCGTGTCTCTTCAGCTCCCACTGGCTATTGTACCAGTCAATAACCCCCGGCGGTTACAGTCAAGCCATCATGGCACACATAATGACTGTTGACTCCATCAATGCCCTGTAGGTGGACTTGGCCTATAAATAGGCATGCATCCTCTGCATTCTAGATATAACACAACACAAGCATTTTTGCCTACTCCCTCTCTGCATAACTTCCCGTCGAAGCTCTGCCCCGCCTCACTCCCGTTCGCCGGAGCTCTATTGCTAGCGGTGCTGCTACTCCAGAGACGAAGCCGTTTTATCTTTGGGGACGACACGCTAAACCGAGAGCACTACCAGGGCGTATCTCGTCTTGCGGAAAGAGGACTCCTCGACTCGGCTTACCACTTTCACAACATATTTCCGTGTAATTGTTCAGTTGTTTAACGTGTAATTTTCAATTTTTTCTTTTCATTGTAATTTTTGCCCGGCAAGACTTGTATCTCACGTTTTCCTCAACAATCGCAAGACGAAATATTCTTGCCACTAAATGACTTTACACACACTAACTGAACTGAAATCAACACCTTTGCTTGGAGATGTCGACTGACCCGTCTACCGCCGCTGCCACCGTTCCATCCACCGTGTCCCCCGTCGCTCCCGTCAACATGTCGTCGGACATAACGATGATTCTGACCCCTGGCTTCTCAACTTCTTCATCAACGACCCCGTGGGTGTTTGACAACCCCTTCGGGACGGTTACCGGATTCACCTCGAGTGGATCGATCGGTTCCACTTTCAGTGGTTCCATTGGATCCTTCATTGGGTCGAGTGTCGGGGCCTTCGGGCACGGCACCGGTGTTGAACCCTCCGGGGTCGGCACGGGTGCTAGCTCCTTCGGGGCAGCACGGGTGCTGGACTCTCCGGGGTCGGCGTGGGTGCTGGATCCTCCGGGGTCGGCGCGGGTGCTGGATCCTCTGGGGTCGGCACGGGTGCTGGATCCTTCGGGTTCGGCACAAATGCGAGGGGCTCCATGCTCCACTTAACTGTGGGGGGTACTGTGCCCCAACCAATTGTTAGCTGCTACGGGGGCAACAGACTTGGTCTCTTTCATGGGACAAGCTCGACACCAATGGCACCAAGGATGATGCCACCCGCCGAGAAGCCGTCGAACTTCACTGGAACGGACTTCAAGAGATGTCAATAGAAAATGTTGTTCTACCTAACAACATTGGGCGTCGTGAACTTTCTCAAGGAGAACGAGACAACCCCGCCAAGCGAGGACGAGGCACGTGTCGAGATGTACGTCGAGTATGACGCTTGGCGCAAAGCAGACTATCTTTATAAAAATTTATTTTAAGTGCTTTAGATGATAGTCTCTATAACGTGTATTGTACTATTCCCACATCAAAACAAGTATGGGAAATGCTAGATAAGAAGTACAGTAGTGATGATGCGGGTACTAAAAAATTTGTAATAGCTAAGTACTTAGACTACAAAATGGTCGACTCCCGACCAATCATGGACCAAGTGCAAGAGTTCCAGCTCATCATCCACGACCTCGCCGCCGAGGGAATGGCCCTGCCTGAAGCTTTCACGGCGGGCACGGCCATTGAAAAACTTCCACCCCTCTGGAAGGACTTCAAGAGCTACCTTAAGCATATGTGAAAGGAGATGAATCTTGAAGACTTGATCGTGAAGCTGCGCATCGAGTCAGACGTGCGCAAACGCGATGGTTTGGCTAAGGGCCATGGCCCAGTTGTTGCAAAAGTCAATCTGTTGGAGCGGGGCGGTCCCTCCAACAAACGCTCCCGTCCAACTGCAAAGGACAAGGGCAAGAAGAAGCAGCCTGCGAGGAAGGTTGAAGGCAACTGCTATAACTGTGGCAAACCTGGCCACTTCTCCAAGGACTGCCGCAAACCGAAGAAGAAGCCGGCTACCCACGTTGTTGAAAAAGAGTTCAAGGACTGGGCTGAAAGTGACCTTGTTGCTATGGTCACGGAAGAAGTCAACCTTGTTCATAACAAAGGTGGCTGGTATATCGACACTGGAGCTACTGCCCACGTCTGTCTCGATAAGAGCAAGTTCGCCTCCTACACAGCTGTTGAAGGGAGGAAAATCAACATGGGGAATCAAGACTCGTCTCAAGTCCTCGGCAATGGAGACGTGATCCTCATGATGACGTCCGGCGTCACCATCACTTTGAAGGATGTGCTGCACGTCCCGGACATCCGCAAGAACCTAGTGTCAGGATCAATACTAATGAATACAAGGTTTAAACTTGTATTTGAATCTGATAGGTTTTCTTTATACAAGTTTGGAAAATCACTCGGAAAAGGTTTTGTAACCGACGGACTTTTCAAGCTTAGTGTAGCTGTACGCCATGTCCCTAAGCCGTTGGCTAATAATAAGAATGCATCTACTTCTTCTTATTTGACTGAGTGTTCTAACTTGTGGCACAATAGATTGGGACATGTAAATCAAAATGCCATTAAAAGAATAGTAAGTTTAGATTTACTAAAGGAAAATGAAGTAGAAACTCAAAACAAATGTGAAACTTGTCTTGAGGAGAAAATAACTAAGTTGTCGTTTCATTCGGTTGAACGGAACACGAAACCCCTTGAATTAATTCACACGGACGTATGTGACTTAAAATTGGTGCAAACGAGAGGTGGTAAAAAATACTTTATCACATTCATAGATGATTGCACACGATATTGTTATGTCTATCTTTTAAGAAGTAAAGACGAAGCAATAGAAGCGTTCAAAAATTATAAGAACGAAGTCGAGAATCAACTTGGATGTAAAATCAAAATGATTCGAAGTGATAGAGGGGGTGAATACGTAGCCCCGTTTGAGGAATTATGCAACGCAAGTGGTATAATTCACCAAACGACTGCACCATATTCACCACAATCTAATGGTGTTGCAGAACGCAAGAATCGAACTCTCAAAGAGATGATGAATGCGTTACTGATCAGTTCGGGGATGCCCCAGAACATGTGGGGGGAAGCTGTTTTGACAGCCAACTACATCTTAAACAAAATTCCATGCAAAGGTAAGGATGTTACTCCTTATGAGCTGTGGAAGGGAAGGAAGTCATCCTACAAAAACCTCAAAGTGTGGGGGTGCTTGGCTAAGGTATTGGTTCCTCCGCCCAAAGAAGTTACAATCGGTCCTAAAACGGTTGATTGTATCTTTATTGGGTATGCACTTAATAGTAGTGCATATCGATTCGTTGTCCACAAGTCTGAAATACCGACTGTGACCGTGGGAACAACAATCGAGTCAAGAAATGCTATATTTCTTGAAAATATATTTCCTCGCAAAGACAAGGAAAATAACGCACCCAATTCTAATACGAGAATTGAGGATGAAGCCACTAGTTCTAAATCAGTGGATGAAGAGCCTGAATTGCGCAAGCAAACAAGGCATGATCCAAACGATGCGGTACTAAGACGTAGTAGCAGGATCAGAACACCAAAGACATTTGGTCCTGACTATATTGCATTTATGTTGGATGAAGAACCAACATCGATAAAAGTAGCCTTTGCAGCCCAGACGGGTTGCATTGGAAAGAAGCTGTTCAATGCAAAATTGATTCAATTTTGCTAAACCACACGTGGGTGTTGGTTGATCTACCTGAAGGTGCTAAACCTTTAGGATGCAAATGGGTCCTTAAAAGAAAGTTTAAGGTCGATGGAACAGTGGATAAGTATAAAGCTTGACTGGTAGTCAAAGGCTTTAAACAAAAGGAAGGGTACGATTTCTTCGATACCTACTCACTTGTAACGAGGATTACATCAATTCGAGTGCTTCTAGCGATTGGTGCTGTGCACAATCTTGAGATTCATCAAATGGATGTTAAGACTGCGTTTCTAAATGGTGACCTCGAAGATGAAATCTATATGGAACAACCGGAAGGTTTTGTAGTACCTGGACAAGAGAAAAATGTATGCAAGCTGGTTAAATCCCTCTATGGATTGAAACAAACACCGTCACAGTTGCACTTGAAATTTGATAACATGATGTTATCAAATGAATTTAAAATCAACGAATGTGACAAATGTGTCTACATTAAGAACACTGATAATTGATATGTTATAGTGTGTCTCTATGTTGATGATATGTTAATCATGGGTAGTAACACCCAAGTGATTAACGACACGAAAGCCATGTTAAAGAGAAACTTTGACATGAAGGATATGGGTCTAGCCGATGTAATTATTGGAATGAAAATTCTAAGAACATCCGAAGGAATCACATTAACACAATCTCATTATGTTGAGAAAGTATTAAAGAGGTTCAACGCCTATGATGGCGTCCCGGCTAAGACGCCTATAGAGCTCAATGTTCACTTGAGCAAGTACAGGGGTGAGCCCGTTGCACAAGAAGATTATGCATGGGTCATTGGATGAATTATGTATCTTACTAATTGCACTCGACCTGATATTTCTTGCGCCGTGAACAAGTTGAGCCGTTATACGAGCAATCAAAGCAAAGAGCATTGGAAAGCTCTTGTTAGAGTTTTGAGATATCTCAAGTATACTCAAAATCATGGGCTACACTTTTCGAGATACCCCCCGGTACTTGAAGGGTACTGCGATGCAAATTGGCTATCCGATAACAAAGACTCACTTTCAACAAGTGGATATGTCTTTACTATTGGGGTGGTGCTGTCTCGTGGAAATCCACGAAACAGACATGTATAGCCCGATCCACTATGGAATCTGAATTCATAGCTTTAGAAAAAGCCGCGGAAGAAGCCGAATGGCTTAAAAACTTTCTTGAAGATATTCTGTGTTGGTCAAAGCCCGTGCCTCCAGTGTTAATTCATTGTGATAGCCAAGCCGCTATTGGGAGGGCAAACAGTGGTTTGTACAATGGTAGTCTCGACACATTCGTCGACGACATAATACCGTGAGACATTTGATCACAACAGGGGTGATTACAATTGACTACGTGAAGTCATTGGATAATCTAGCGGATCCGCTAACCAAAGGGTTAAATCGTGATCAAATGAATAAATTGCTAGAGGGAATGGGTTTGAAATCCACAAACTAAAGAATTGTCATAGTGGTAACCCAACCATGATGATTGGAGATCCTAAGAACTTGGTTCAATGGGAAAACTAAGCTATGAGAGTTCGTGTGAAACACTCATCTATATCTATTCCCTAGAGAACAATAGAGTGCTGAAAAAACTTGCCTAGTGGTGAGGTTATGTCTATGACTTTTAATGATTCCTAAAGAATCTTGTTGAGATAAAGTTCTCAAGGGGAATGAGTATGACAAGATACTCAACGAGGAATCATATATGTAAGTGTGAAGTGGGGCCGCTTCAAACAATACAATTATGAATCGAAAGTGGTGTCCATGGCCAGAAATGGACACAAAACGTGAGAAGGGCTGAGGTTGAGGTGTTAAGTGTTAACATCATTGTCTCGGTGCACGCCGTGGAGGAATAGTTCAAAGCATCGTGCTACTAGTCCGCTTGTGTATCCGATGGTGTTGACTATGGATGGTTCAAAGCCAAAAACTACCAATACTTATGCTTACATGCCTCTTAACGGTTGAGCTTGTGTCTGCATACATATGCATTTGGCAATTTCCACTCATGTGGGGGATTGTTGGAATCGTGCTTGGTCAAATGATTTTTGACTAATAATAAATGTTACAAGACATTTAATTTTGTGAAATTAAATGCAATAACGTCGATCTACGTTCCGAGTAGATGACCGTAGTGTATACATTTTCTCAAATCCGATTCCCGGTGAGTGAGAAATAATATATTAAAGTTGGTCACAATAAAGCTAGAAATGAGCGTTTTGAAAAGACTAAGGGATTAATTAACTAAGTGTTAATTATCCCACATCAGGGATGATAGACTACTTTGATGAAGTATTTAATCAGATGAATTATCATGTGTGATAATTATCGTGGAATAAGAAGGGTGACAGAGCCCACACGCGCGCGCTGCTGCCCGCCCGCAACCCGCGCACCGCGCACCATGACCCGTGACGCGTGTCCTGTGTCCCGTGCCCCATGCACCGTGCACCGAGTGTCTGGTGCTTTGTGCCTTGTGCCTTGGTCTTTGGGTGGTCTTTGGAGCTGGTCGTTGAGCGTGGTTCGAGTCTCGCTTGTTCTTTTTAGACCATCCCAAACTCCACGCTATCCCCGACGGGTCCTGGTCCACGTCATGGTCCCGCTGGACCCCGACGCATAACGGGGGACAAAACGTTCCCACTGGACCCCGACGCACAACGGGAGACAAAAGGTCCCTGCTGGACCCCGACTCACAACGGGAGTCAAAAGGTCCCTGCTGGACCCCGACGTATAAGGGGAGACGAAAGGTCCCCAATGGACCCCGACGGTCCATGGTGTATCCCGTCGTGTAGCATTTCCAGGTGCGTCGTGTCTCTTCAGCTCCCACTGGCTAGTGCACCAGTCAATAACCCCCGGCGGTTACAGTCAAGCCATCATGGCACACATAATGGCTGTTGACTCCATCAATGCCCTGCAGGTGGACTTGACCTATAAATAAGCATGCATCCTCTGCATTCTAGATATAACACAACACAAGCATTTTTTGCATACTCCCTCTCTGCATAATTTCCCGTCGAAGCTCTGCCCCCGCCTCACTCCCGTTCGCCGGAGCTCTGTTGCTAGCGGTGCTATTACTCCAGAGACGAAGCCGTTTTATCTTTGGGGACGACACGCCAAACCGAGAGCATTACCGGGGCGTATCTCGTCTTGCGGAAAGAGGACTCCTCGACTCGGCTTACCGCTTTCCATAGATATTTTCCCGTGTAATTGTTTCAGTTTTTCCGTGTAATTTTCCTTTGTTTATTTTCATTGTAATTTTTGCCCGGCAAGACTTGTATCTCATTTCGACAACAATCGCAAGACGAGATATTCTTGTCAATAAAACACTTTACACACACCAACTAAACTGAAATCAACACCTTTGCTTGGAGATGTCGACTGACCCGTCTACCGCCGCTGCCACCATTCCATCAACCGTGTCCCGCATCGCTCCCGTCAACACGTCGTCGGACATAACGATGATTCCGAGTACTAGCTTCTCAACCTCTTCATCAATAGCCCCTTAGGTGTTTGACAACCCATTTGGGACGGTTTTTGGATTCACCTCGAGTGGGTCGGTCGATTCCACTTATAGTGGTTCCATTGGATCCTTCATTGGGTCAAGTGTCAGGGCCTTCGGGCACGGCACGGGTGCTGGACCCTCCGGGGTTGGCACGGGTGCTGGACCCTCCGGGGTCGGCACGGGTGCTGGACCCTCCGGGATCGGCACGGGTGCTGGACCCTCCGGGGTCGGCACGGGTGCTAGCTCCTTTAGGGGCAGCACGGGTGTTGGACTCTTCGGGGTCGGCACGGGTGTTGGACCCTTCGGGGTCGGCACGGGTGCTGGATCCTTCAGGGTCGGCATGGGTGCTGGATCCATTGGGGTCGGCACGGGTGCTGGATCCATCGGGGTCGGCACGGGAGCTGGATCCTTCGGGGTCGGCACAAATGCGGGGGCCTCCATGTTCTACGCAACTGTGGGGGGTACTGTGCCCCAACCAATTGTTAGCTACTACGGGGGCAACGGATTTGGTCCATTCCATGGGACAAGCTCGGCACCAATGGCACCAAGGATGATGCCACCCGCTGAGAAGCCGTCGAAGTTCACTGGAACGGACTTCAAGAGATGACAACAGAAAATGTTGTTCTACCTAACAACGTTGGGCGTCGTTAACTTCCTCAAGGAGAACGAGCCGACCCTGCCAAGCGAGGATGATGCACGTGTCGAGATGTACGTCGAGTATGACGCTTGGCGCAAAGGAGACTATCTTTGTAAAAACTTTATTTTAAGTGCTTTAGATGATAGTCTCTATAACGTGTATTGTATTATTCCCACATCAAAACAAATGTGGGAAATGCTAGATAAGAAGTACATTAGAGATGATGCGGGTACTAAGAAATTTGTAATAGCTAAGTACTTGGACTACAAAATGGTCGACTCCCGACCAATCATGGACCAAGTGCAAGAGTTCCAGCTCATCATCCACGACCTCGCCGCCGAGGGAATGGCCCTGCCTAAAGCTTTCACGGAGGGCACGGCCATTGAAAAACTTCCACTCGGCTGGAAGGACTTCAAGAGCTACCTTAAGCACAAGCGAAAGGAGATGAATCTTGAAGACTTGATCGTGAAGTTGCGCATCGAGTCAGACGTGCGCAAACGCGATGATTTGGCTAAGGGCCATGGCCCACCTGTTGTAAAGGCCAATCTGTTGAAGCGGGGCGGTCCCTCCAACAAACGCTCCCGTCCAATTGCAAATGACAAGGGCAAGAAGAAGCAGCCTGCGAGGAAGGTTGAAGGCAACTGCTACAACTGTGGCAAACCTGGCCACTTTTCCAAGGACTGCCGCAAGCCGAAGAAGAAGCCGGCTGCCCACGTAGTTGAAAAAGAATTCAAGGACTGGGATGAAAGTGACCTTGTTGTTGTGGTCACGGAAGAAGTCAACCTTGTTGATAACAAAGGTGGCTGGTATATCGACACGGGAGCTACTGCCCACGTTTGTGCCGATAAGAGCAAGTTTGCCTCCTACACCGCTGTTGAAGGGTGGAAGATCAATATGGGGAATCAAGCCTCGTCTCAAGTCCTCGGCATTGGAGACGTGATTCTCATGATGACGTCTGGCGTCACCATCACTTTGAAGGATGTGCTGCACGTGCATCCTTCAAAGTGATGGTGACGTCGGACATCATCATGAGGATCACGTCTCCAATGCCGAGGACTTGAGACGAGTCTTGATTCCCCATATTGATTCCTCCCTTCAACAGCGGTGTAGAAGGCGAACTTGCTCTTATCGGCACAAACGTGGGCAGTAGCTCCAGTGTCGATATACCAGCCACCTTTGTTATCAACAAGGTTGACTTCTTCTGTGACCACAGCAACAAGGTCACTTTCATCCCAGTCCTTGAATTCTTTTTCAACAACGTGGGCAGCCGGCTTCTTCTTCGGCTTGCGGTAGTCCTTGGAAAAGTGGCCAGGTTTGCCACAGTTGTTGCAGTTGCCTTCAACCTTCCTCGCAGGCTGCTTCTTCTTGCCCTTGTCCTTTGCAATTGGATGGGAGCGTTTGTTGGAGGGACCGCCCCGCTTCAACAGATTGGCCTTTACAACAGGTGGGCCATGGCCCTTAGCCAAACCATCACGTTTGCGCACGTCTGACTTGATGCGCAACTTCACGATCAAGTCTTCAAGATTCATCTCCTTTCGCTTGTGCTTAAGGTAGCTCTTGAAGTCCTTCCAGCCGGGTGGAAGTTTTTCAATGGCCGTGCCCGCCGTGAAAGCTTCAGGCAGGGCCATTCCCTCGGCGGCGAGGTCGTGGATGTTGAGCTGGAACTCTTGCACTTGGTCCATGATTGGTCGGGAGTAGACCATTTTGTAGTCCAAGTACTTAGCTATTACAAATTTCTTAGTACCCGCATCATCTCTAATGTACTTCTTATCTAGCATTTCCCACATTTGTTTTGATGTGGGAATAATACAATACACGTTATAGAGACTATCATCTAAAGCACTTAAAATAAAGTTTTTACAAAGATAGTCTCCTTTGCGCCAAGCGTCATACTCGACGTACATCTCGACACGTGCATCATCCTCGCTTGGCGGGGTTGGCTCGTTCTCCTTGAGGAAGTTAACGACGCCCAACGTTTTTAGGTAGAACAACATTTTCTGTTGCCATCTCTTGAAGTCCGTTCCAGTGAACTTCGACGGCTTCTCAGCGGGTGGCATCATCCTTGGTGCCATTGGTGCCGAGCTTGTCCCATGGAATGGACCAAATCTGTTGCCCCCGTAGGAGCTAACAATTGGTTGGGGCACAGAACCCCCCACAGTTGCGTGAAGCATGGAGGCCCCCGCATTTGTGCCAACCCCGAAGGATCTAGCTCCCGTGCCGACCCCGATGGATCCAGCACCCGTGCCGACCCCGAAGGATCCAGCACCCGTGCCGACCCCGAAGGGTCCAACACCCGTGCTGCCCCCGAAGGAGCTCTCACCCGTGCCGACCCCGAAGGGTCCAGCACCCGTGCCGACCCCGGAGGGTCCAGCACCCGTGCCGACCCCGGAGGGTCCAGCACCCGTGCCGACCCCGGAGGGTCCAGCACCCGTGCCGTGCCCAAAGGCCCCGACACTTGACCCAATGAAGGATCCAATGGAACCACTGAAAGTGGAACCGACCGACCCACTCCAGGTGAATCCAGAAACCGTCCCAAATGGGTTGTCAAACACCCAAGGGGCTGTTGATGAAGAGGTTGAGAAGCCAGGAGTCGGAATCAACGTTATGTCCGACGACGTGTTGACGGGAGCGACGGGGGATACGGTGGATGGAACGGTAGCAGCGGCGGTAGACGGGTCAGTCGACATCTCCAAGCAAAGGTGTTGATTTCAGTTTAGTGGGTGTGTGTAAAGTCCTTTAGTGGCAAGAATATCTCGTCTTGCGATTGTTGTCGAAATGAGATACGAGTCTTGCCGGGCGAAAATTATAATGAAAATAAACAAAGGAAAATTACACAGAAAAACTGAAACAATTACACGGGAAAATATCTGTGGAAAGCGGTAAGCCGAGTCGAGGAGTCCTCTTTCCGCAAGACGAGATACGCCCCGGTAATGCTCTCGGTTTGGCGTGTCGTCCCCAAAGATAAAACGGCTTCGTCTCTGAAGTAGCAGCACCGCTAGCAACAGAGCTCCGGCGAACGGGAGTAAGGCGGGGGCAGAGCTTCGACGGGAAGATATGCAGAGAGGGAGAGAGCATGTATGCAGGAATGCTTGTGTATTCTATGTCTAGAATGCAATGGATGCATGCCTATTTATAGGCCAAGTCCACCTGCAGGGCATTGATGGAGTCAACAGCCATTATGTGTGTCATGATGGCTTGACCGTAACCACCGGGGGTTATTGAATGGTGCACTAGCGGGGTCCATCGGAGACCTTTTGTCTCCTGTCATGCGTCGGGGTCCAGCGGGAACCTTTTGTCTCCCGTCATGCGTCGGGGTCCAGCGGGACCATGACGTGGACCAGACCCGTCGGGGATAGCGTGGAGTTTGGGGTGTTCTAAAAAGAACAAGCGGGGCTCGAACCACGCTCAACGACCAGCTCCAAAGAACAGCCCAAAGACCACCCAAAGACCAATTGCCAAGATCCAAGGCACTAGGCACAAGGCACAAGGCACAAGGCACCAGGTGCACGGGGCACGGGGCACGGGACATGGGACACGGGTCACGGGTCTCGGGTCACGGGTGCGCGGCTCATGGGCGGGCGGCGGCGGCGCGCGCGTGTGCGCGCGTGTGGGCTCTGTCACCCGTCTTATTCCACGATAATTATTACACATTATAATTCATCTGATTAAATACTTCATCAAAGAAGTCTATCATCCCCGATGTGGGATAATAACACTTAGTTAATTAATCCCTTAGTCTTTTCACATAGCTCATTTCTAGCTTTATTGTGACCAACTTTAATATATTATTTCTCACTCACCGGGAATCGGATTTGAGAAAATGAATATACTACGGTCATCTACTCGGAACGTAGATCGACGTTATTGCATTTAATTTTGTAAATATAAATATCTTGTAATATTTATTATTAGTCAAAAATCATTTGACCAAGCACGATTCCAACATAACCAAATTAGGAAGAAACAAGCGTTTAGGAGTTTGATAAAATTGAGAGGAATATACTTTTCTCTTGAGGCCGTGCAGTCGGAAGACGAAAGAGCCGAGTTGATCAACGGCTTCGTCTCGGGAAAGATCGGAGTCAGCGGCGTCGGAGAATGCGGAAATGACGGCGGAGGCCTCTTTCTCAAAGGCGTGGTGGTTGGAGCGGATCGTCTGTGAAAATTGAAAAACAATTTGTAATTAGTTAGGTATTTCCTTTCTTTTATCAGCCTATATAAATGGCTTTTATTGTATTTTTTATACCACTTTATTAAAAATGCAGTCTATAATGAAAAACTCTCCCCTTTCATTCTCTCTCTCTTCGTTAAGCTATCTGTAATTTTTCTTCCATTCTCCTTTAATGGAGATTCATCCTTCATCTCCTTCTCCATTTTTCACATGGTATCAGAGCGCAAATCCGCTGCGCGCCTCTGATTACCTATATCTTCTCTATCCTTTTTTTTATTTTTTTCGTTTGCCTCTTTCTTTCGTTTTCATAGAGCTAGGGTTTGTGATTTCGTGAGATTTTTCTGCTGATTGTTCCGGGAGAGTTCTTCAGGCCGGATATGTTGTTGTTTCCCGCCGGAGTTCTTCCGCAAAGTCGGTCAGTTATTTTTTCTGTAGTTTCTCCTTTTTCGTCGATCTACATTTTTTGGCAGTTCTTCTCCATTTGTTCTTCTCACTGAAATTGTTATGTTTTCACCAATTGATCGGTGATTTCTCTATCTTCTAATCTCAATTGAGTTTTTCAATTTTCTCAATTTTTTGTTCATTGGATTTGTATGATCCAAGTTTGTATCTCTCTAATTGAATTCGGTTGAGTGTTTTCGTTTTGAGAATATGATTTCTCAAATTTGTTGTTGAATCTGAATATGTTTTCAGATTTATCTCTGGTTTTCCGATTGTATGTCGGATGTTTGTTTTGTTGTTCACCGATTGTTCGGTTTAATCAGTTTCTGTTTTCTCCGATCAAATCGGATCCTCTGTTTTCTAAACCTTTTTCTTCGCCAGATTTGTTGCTTGTTTGGTTGTTGCATCTGCAAGACCTTTGGTTGCTAGGCTGTTGATGCTCTTGCATCGGGTAGGGGATTGGAAATTTGTTGTTGGTGATTGCAACAATTGGTGAATATTTGGTTATATGCTTGAAGTTGCTTAATCAAATTTGTTGTTGTGATGATGATTGTTGATGAGACGATGAAGATGTTTTTCCAAGATGTTTTGGTTGATTTGATGATCCGCATTAGACGGACATTGATACCCAGGAGAGTTCTATTTACTAGATGGTTGGGGAGTTTGGCAGTAGTAATAAGAGTGGAGATGTCCGATAGCTATGTAGCGTCCACAGCTGGTTAGTCATCACAGCTGCACCATTGGACTCATTCTTGAAGAAGACGGCAGCTTTCTCCCTGTCTAACCCAGTCATGCACATCTCTAGTGTGTATACAGGATTATCAACTACGCTGAGCCCAGCACTAGCAGAATAAATGTGCCATTGTTGTTGCTTATCAGAACTTCCCATAACATAGGCTTTGCTTCCACTTGAACCAAGCTTTCCAAATAGCCATCAAGGACAGAAACTTCCTCAGAGAAGGATCGATGAGGGAATGATTGAGCTCCACGAAAGATGAGGCTTCCACGGGTGTACTTCACATCTTGAACAGAAAGGGAAAGGAGCCCAGCCAGCTTGAGTATGGGTGGAATAATTTGTTTTTGTCAAGATAGTAGCATTTGATATGCTTCCATCTTGAGGGAGACTGTGAAAATTAAAAAACAATTTGTAATTAGTTAGGTATTTCCTTTCTTTTATCAGCCTATATAAATGGCTTTTATTGTATTTTTTGTATACCACTTTATTAAAAATGTAGTCTATAATAAAAAACTCTCCCCTTTCATTCTCTCTCTCTTCGTCAAGCTATCTGCAATTTTTCTTCCATTCTCCTTTAATGGAGATTCATCCTTCATCTCCTTCTCCATTTTTCACATCGTCTTTTTGTGATTTTCGAAGGGGACGCGCAGTAAGTGATGCTCCAGTTTAAGGAACTCCGCTAATTTAGACGGCGGCGGCGCGGCGATGGAGTTACAATCCACCTCCATCGGCGACGATGACATTTTCCAATTTTTTATTCTTAACTTTTTTCTTTTCTTTGCTATTAGGGTAAACGGAGAGATAAAGAAAAATAACTACCATATTAACTATTCTTCATAAAATTTCATGCTCCAATGAAAAGGGTATTTGAGGAGGTATTATACTTTCTTTCATTTTAAGAAGGTATCTTTACTTACCTCTTTTGGATAGAAAATATAAAAAATTAGTTATTTTTGTTTGTCTTTTTAATTTACCTTCTTTTCTGGGAGTCCATTACTTTTTAATAACCTTTTTGAGAAGGTAAATGATATATTTTCCCTTTGGAGACGCTCTTACTAATATTGAAGTGGATGATGCGTGACAAGCAGGCAAATATGGCTGGACACGACGCTGCCGTTTCGGGAGTTGCTTAAACTTGTTAAATAACTGAACATTAACTGTCTCGTATTACTCTCTTATCCTTTTTTTTTCCTTTGACTGAGTCTCACTATTTTATGTTCTTTTCATTTTCTGTTTTAATTATTTTATTATAAAATTTTAAATTATTAAAAATATGAGATTCATTATAAAATAAAATATTCATATATTCAAATTGATCATTGTTAAATTATAATTTAATTTAATTTTATAAATTTTATTTGAACAATAGATTTTTAATTGGATAACCGAAGCCCACTTGCTCAGGGGTGAGTGGGCTTCACCGCCCAATAAGAATGCACCATGTGGACGAAATGGCTTACCATCTTTCTCTCCAGAAGGAGATAGTCCACGAGACGAGATGAGATTTTTCATCTGCAACGCCAGTTCGCCGTCGTGTCGGCAAAAAGAGCTCGAGATGATGACGAACTGTATACTGAATGGCCTAAATGCTCCTTCAATTTTATATTTACACCTTCGCAGTTTTTGAAAAACATATTATGAAAAGTTACGTTTTGAGTACTTTTACATTTTTGTTCATTCTTTTGGACGAAAGCTAAAGTTATGAAGTGCATTTTAGTATATTTCCACATTATAAATTAAGCATACTGGATATCAAAAGATAATAATATTCGTTCCTAGGTTAGCTATTATACTTTCAATTTTAGTTTGTTTTAAAAAAAATGTTGCATTTTCTATATTTTTTTAAAAAAAAGTTCTCTGTTACATTAACACATGAAAATATATTTTATCTTTTCCATTTATCACGCAAAATAATTTCTCTCAAAATCTCATATTAACCAAGTGTTATATCTTCTTCGGAACGAAGAAAATATAAACAAAATAACATATACTCCCCCGTCCCATAAAAATAAGGACACTTTCCTTTTTTGTCCTCCCATAAAAATATCTCATTTCCATTTATGGAGATTTTAGGTATAATTGTTAGGTAGAGTAAGTAGAGAGAAAAACATAGCTAATTATTTTAATGAGTGGAGAGAAGAGAGAGATTTATTTCAAAATATAGAAAGTAGACATCTTGAGTGGGATGGATGGAGTATGACTTTTGAAAAGCTTGAGTTTTAATGCACAATTAGTAAAATAAAAGAGAGATAAAAAAAAGTGATAGAAGTATTGTTAGGAAAATTATGTCCCATCTAATTAGAGAGAGCCAGTTTCCTAAAAATAAAAATTTATAATTTTATAGAACAGGCTGAAAAAATAGTTTATATTTTTAAATAATGAATGGAGTATTAAAAATAGTGTGGATATATATTATATTACGGTGAAAGGTATAATAATATATACACAATCTTGAATTTTTTTTTGAAATATTAATGTATAATCTTGATTTTGTACTACAAGTATGTTAGAGTTTAGTACTTCGTTTACTGCAAAGCATCTTTCGAATGCTTGTATGCGTACAACTTTTTATCCATTTTTATCAATATATAAGAAGGAATATTTTGTTGCAATATGTCAGCGCCAGGCGACGACATCAGCTCGGCCGAGGCATCCTAGTACGATCGGCCAGCGCCAGGCGGCGAAGCCTGTTCGGCCGAGGCGTCCCAGCATGCTCGGCTAGCTCCTGGTGCCGGTAGCACTTCGACCGCGTTGGCGCAACATGCTCGGCCAGCGCCAGTCGCCGATGTTGCACCTGCATCGGTAGCGCCCGAGACTTCGGCGAGCACTGCCGCGGTTGCACCAGTTTACGGGCACGTTGAACCGATCAAGGGACATTGGGGGGGGGGGGCGAGTTGATCACCACCCGAAAGAAGAAAAAGAAAACCAAAACGACTGAAAATGAAGTCGTTGTCACCACCCTAGGTACGGAGTCACATGCTGCCACAAATATCGGGGATGGGACAGTGGACCAGTCTGAGGCAACAAAAAGGCCGAGCCGGGTATTCAAGGTCGACGGTTCCTCCAAAAAGAAATCAGCACGGTCCAGCTCTCAGGGCAAGAACATTGAGGATATCTCCTCCGATTGGGAGGATGGTCTTGACGATGACCCCGGTATTCAGAAATGATCATCGCAACGTGGAACATAAGGGGACTGCAGCAATTCCCCACGCAAGCTGCAACAGCCGAGTTCGTTAAGAAGAATAAGGTCGACGTGTTGGGACTTTTGGAGACCAAGCTACTGGAAGATAACTATAAGATCTTCATCAATAATCACTTCAAGGATTGGGACAAAGTTGACAACTTCCCACTAAATGAGAATAGTAGAATTCTTCTACTATGGAACCCGAAGAAAGTGGAGTTGGTACCGTCACTAATCGAGGAGCAAGCCATCTATGCCAAAATCAGGTGCTTGACTTCCAATAATGTCTTCAATTTTGTTTTAGTCTATGGTTTACACACGATTCCCGATAGGCGTCCACTTTGGGACTCCTTGATTGACCATGCTATGCAGGATGAACCCACCCTCCTTAGTGGGGATTTCAATAATGTTATGGCAGAGGATGAGAGAGTAGGAGGGGTCGTCCCGAGGGAGTACGAGATTAAAGACTTGGTTGATACGTGTGCATTGCTCGGCTTGGATGACACTATGTCCACAGGCTGCAAATTCACATGGAGCAATCGGACAATCTCAAGCAAGATTGATCGTGTAAAGGTGAATGACGGGTGGTACTCGAAGGGCTACTTGGCTAGCACCGAATTCCTACCGGCTGGAGCCTATACCGACCATTCTCCCGTAGTCACTACTCTTTTCGGTAACACCGTTTCTTACCCAAAATCCTTCAAATTCTTTAATTTTTGGCTTAAGCATGTAGGGTTCAATAAGCTTGTCGAAGATCACTGGGCGACCGAGACGCAAGGCACAGCGCAGTTCAGGCTGGCGGACAGAATCAGGAAGTTCAAAGGATACCTCAAAGAATTCAACTTCAAAAAATTCAGCGAGCTATCTAAAAGAACTAAGGCAGCCGTGGAGGAACTCGAGACACTCCAGCGCCTGGCGGATGCGGACTCGGCAAACATGGCGCTGAGGGACAGATTGGTCAGCCAGAGGCAAAAGACGGCGTACCTTCAGAACTCGGAAAGGGAGTTTTACATCCAAAAGGCTAAACTTAAACACTCACTCTTGAGTGATAGATGTACATCTTTCTTTCACTCCCTTGTTAATCGTAACAACTCACGGAATTACATTGCCTTTCTTCATAGGAAAGATGGATCTATTACGTGGGACCAAGAGGAGATAATTAAGGAGTTCGTGGACTTTTACTCCGAGCTACTCGGCACGAAGAAGCAGCTGGCCGCTATTGATCTGGACATACTTCGCAGGGGACCCCTTGTGAGTCAGGATGACTGCCGAGACATGGTTCGGCCTATCACGGACGAGGAGGTCAAGACGGCCCTGTTCGACATAGGGAATGACAAGGCGCCCGGGACGGATGGCTTCACATCAGCCTTCTTCAAGAAGCAGTGGGACACTGTGGGCAGGGATGTCACCAGCGCCGTGAAGGAATTCTTTGACACGGGACAGTTGCTTAAGTCCTTCAACACCACGATCGTGTCGTTGATCCCGAAGTCGTCTATCAACCCTACAGTGGGGGACTTCCGACCAATATCACGTTGTAATGTGTTCTACAAGACCATTACGAAGATTTTGGCAACCCGGATGTCTCCACTCCTAGGGAAAGTGGTGGACCTGGTACAATCAGCCTTTATCCCGGGAAGAAGCATTATGGACAACATACATCTTGCACAGGAGCTTATGCGTGGTTACGAAAATAGGAAGAATGTTCCAAAGTGTACAGTGAAGATTGACTTGCGCAAGGCATACGACACCGTGGACTGGGACTTCCTAAGGGCAGTCCTACATGGATTGAATCTTCATCCGAAATTTGTCTTTTGGGTGATGCAATGTGTCACGTCCCCAAAGTTCTCGTTGGCCATCAACGGGAGCCCACACGGTTTTTTCCCCGGCAAAAGGGGTCTTAGACAGGGGGACCCCATGTCGCCTACTCTCTTTATCTTTTGCATGGAATATCTTTCTAGGCTTCTGACGGCCCGCACTTTGAACTCTAATTTTAATTACCATGCAAAATGTGAGAAGGAGAGAATCACACATCTCGCGTTTGCCGATGATCTTATGTTGTTTTGCAGGGGCGATTATATGTCTATGGAGATCCTGGCAAACACGATGGAGGAATTCTCAAATTGTTCGGGACTAGAGATCAATAAGAACAAATCCAACATCTTTGAGGGAGGGAAGTTGGCTAGGAGGGACTTGGACGAGATCAAGGGCATCTTTGGCTTCCCGCTTGGGTCCCTCCCAGTGAGATATCTGGGGGTACCTTTGGACTCGAAGAAGCTAAACATCATGCACTATTCTCCCCTCATCGAGAAGATCGCCTCACTCACTAAGAAGTGGACGGGTAAGAACCTTTCATATGCCGGTAAAACTGAACTCGTACGGTCTGTTTTGCAGGGCGTCGAGTGCTACTGGCTGCAGGTCTTCCCGTTGCCATCAAATGTGAGAGATCGGGTGATTGCAATCTGCCGGGAATTTCTTTGGGGAACAAAGTATAGAGCGGTGGCATGGAAGGACCTTTGCTTGCCCAAGGATGAAGGAGGGCTCGGCCTCCGTGACCTAGGAGCATGGAACAAAGCTCTCCTAGCCCGATACCTTTGGAACATACACGTCAAGAAGGACTCTCTTTGGATCAAGTGGATTCATACCGAATTCATCAAGGGCAAATCGATCTGGGAATGGAAGTTGAAGTCCCGGGACTCCCCACTTTTTAAGAGATTGATCGAGATCAGGGACGAAATGCAAGCCGACTGCCAACAACGAGACGTCGAGAGGCTGTGGGAGAGTTGGTACGCAACAAAAGGGACAACCGAGGCCTATAACTGGTTTAGGCCTAAAGGGGAACGAAGACTCTGGCAAAGGTTCATTTGGAAGGATTTTATCCCTCCAAAGTATTCGTTCACGACCTGGCAGGCGCTAAGGAACCGACTACCGACAAGGGACAGGCTCGGCTACGTGGACATTGACCAATGATGTCCACTCTGTAGCACAGAAACGGAATCAGTGGACCACATCTTCTTCAAGTGCACCAAGACAAGAGAAGTTTGGCGTGTGATCAAGACATGGGTTGGCATGAGGAGGCCGATTACAACCATTCCGAGCGCGATCAAGTGGTTCCTAAAGGAGCGCAGTGGTGTAACGGTGATCCGTAAGGCAAGGAGCCTGGCCCTTATAGCCACGATCAGCTTGATGTGGAGAGCTAGGAATTCCGTAATCTTTGATGGAGCAACCTTTGAGCCGAAGCACCTGATCTTCCAGATAAAGAAGATCACTTACGCTACACTCTACTCCATGTTCCCGCACGAGACGGTCCAAGAGCACCTTGGAGTTTAGAGCCGGGGGACGATGGACTTTACCGACAGTTTTGAAGCACTTAATGATTACTCAAGCCGCTGCACCTACCGGGGTACTCTTTTTCCTCTTGGGGACTTTTTATCCCCTTTGGGGTTTTTGGCCCCGAGAGGTTTTAACGAGGCCCACTTCCGCTTTTGTAGTGTGCGGCGGCTCAGAGACAAAGGGTGAATCACCGAAGGTCGATCGAGGAATAAGGCACACTGGGGTAACTTTGTAACTTTATTGATTATCCTTGCTCCTTTTTGGTCTTTGTACCGTGTCTTTACTTAACCTTGGGAGCTAACGCCCCAAGAGTTTCTTCCCCCCCCCCTCGGCCAACTAGCCTAGGCTTGTTGGTGTGTATTCCCTCGGGTATGTCTGAGTATTATTGTACTTCTTTGTTTTTTATATTCCATTCTTTGATTCACCCAAAAAAAGGACACTTTCCTTTTTCGTCCTCCCATAAAAATATCTCATTTCCATTTATGGAGATTTTAGGTATAATTGTTAGGTAGAGTAAGTAGAGAGAAAAACATAGCTAATTATTTTAATGAGTGGAGAGAAGAGAGAGATTTATTTCAAAATATAGAAAGTAGACATCTTGAGTGGGATGGATGGAGTATGACTTTTGAAAAGCTTGAGTTTTAATGCACAATTAGTAAAATAAAAGAGAGATAAAAAAAGTGATTGAAGTATTGTTAGGAAAATTATGTCCCATCTAATTAGAGAGAGCCAGTTTCCTAAAAATAAAAATTTATAATTTTATAGAACAGGCTGAAAAAATAGTTTATATTTTTAAATAACGAATGGAGTATTAAAAATAGTGTGGATATATATAATATTACGGTGAAAGGTATAATAATATATACACAATCTTGAATTGTTTTTTGAAATATTAATGTATAATCTTGATTTTGTACTACAAGTATGTTAGAGTTTAGTACTTCGTTTACTGCAAAGCATCTTTCGAATGCTTGTATGCGTACAACTTTTTATCCATTTTTATCAATATATAAGAAGGAATATTTTGTTGCAATATGTGTTGCTTACGTACTAATAAAGTGTTTGATTTACATTTAAATACATGAGAAGCATACAGTGGCGGACGCGGGTGGAGGAGGTGAGGGGCTTAAGCCCCTCCCAAACCATTTTTTTAAATAAATTTCTACTGCAAATTTTTTAAAAAAAATTTGAACCTATAGTCAGCCCTCGCCAAGTTAATAGCTTTGATGTCTAAATTATTAGAGGTTTAATGGGAAGGAGGGGCTGAAAATTAAAATCACAGATAAAAACTTTACATCTATGGAGCTGAGTTGAGAAGAGGAAGAAGACGATGAAGGAGTAATAGCAATTAAACTAAGTGAATAAAATAATAAAAGTAATAGTCTATACTAGTGCATATTCCCTATTTAAACTAATAAAAGTAATAGTCTATACTAGTGCCTATTCCCTATTTAAACGGACTACTGCCTGTTCCCTATTCCCTATTCACTAACATACAAATAACTTAAATGAATAAAATAATAAAAGTATAAAAAGTCTGCCTACTGCCCTATTCCCTAATTTAAAAGGCAGGTGTTTAGGTTTACCAAAAGAGTACCAAAAAGAGAATTCCTCCCACAGCCGCTGAACCAAAAAAATCGAAACTCTTCCAACAAATTCCAAAAGAGAATTAATTGTCTTCTTCACAACTTTAATTGTTAGAGTAAGGTTAGTTTTTCCTTTTCTTTTGTCATAGTTTACACAATCACAATGTGTTAGATACTTTAGATTAATTTTGTGATTTATTGAACTATTTTGCTAAATTTCTTTTAGTTACATAGTATTTTGTGATTTATTGAACTATTTTGCTAAATTTCTAATACAGACGATGGAACGGTACTTTAAAAATGCAAAGTGGTGGTTCTTCATCTTCTTCAAGTGCTAGAATTGTTGAATCAGTAGAAAATCAGTCTGCAATAGAAGTTGAATAGGATTGGAATGATATTGATGCTGATCCAGGAAAACGAAAGTCAATAGAGGCTTTTGATGTTGCTATTCGGGATAGAGTACGGAGAGAGTATTTGGTTAAAGGTCCTTGCCAACCAATTGGGAATACATATCCGAAAAAGAAATATGGTAATCAAGAAAGAAGTTTTCAAGATGCCTGGTTTACAAAATTTCCATGGTTAGAGTATAGTGAATAAAAAAATGCAGCCTTTTGCTTTTGATGCTATCTTTTCAAGCAATCAGATAAAGGTGGTCGATATGCAGAAGATGCTTTTACAAAGACAGGCTTTAACAATTGGAAAAATGCACTAGAAAAATTCAATCAACATGTTGGGGCTGCAAATAGTTGTCACAATAATGCTCGAATTCAGTTTGAAGCTTTTCAAGATCAAAGGCACAGTGTGGCAAATGTATTTCGAGCAAATACTCGTAAGGCGGAAGTTGCATATCGTGTTCGGTTGACTGCTTCATTGGATGTGACTCGTTTTCTTTTAAAACAGGGATAGCCTTTTCGTGGACACGATGAATCAAGTAGTTCTTCAAATCTAGGTAATTTTCTTGAGTTGCTTCAATGGCTTGGTCAACATAATGTCGATGTTTCCAAAGTGTTGGTACAAATGCTCCTACTAATAATCAGATGACTTCTCCACGAATTCAAAAGGAATTAGCAAATGCTTGTGCTTCAGAAGTCACACTTGCCATAGTCAAAGATATTGGGGATAGAGTTTTCACTATCTTGGTTGATGAGGCTCGAGATGTTTCATTGAAGGAACAAATGGGTGTTGTTTTAAGATACGTGAATAGTGAAGGATATGTGATTGAGCGATTTCTTGGGATTGTACATGTAACTGACACTTGTTCTCATTCTTTGAAAAATGCGATTGATGCTTTATTATCGAAGCATAATTTATCTCTATCCAGAGTGAGAGGTCAAGGATACGATGGAGCTCAAATATGCGAGGTGAGTTCAATGGATTGAACTCACCTCGCATATTTGAAGCTCCATCGTATCCTTGACCTCTCATTGAAATCTCTAATATTGCAAGAAAATCTTTATGCCATGTACATCTATTGTTTCTCTCACCAACTCCAATTAATAATTGTTGCTGTTACTAAGGGTGTTAGAGTTGTGAAGGATTCTTTTAACTATATCTCTATGATTGTGAATATGGTTGGGGCATCTTGTAAGAGAAAGGATCAACTTAGGAAGTTGCAACATGAAAGATTAGTTGCACAACTTAATGATGAAGAAGTGACTAGTGGAAGAGGTCAAAATCAAGAAACTACTTTGGTAAGACCATGAGACACTCGTTGGGGCTCACATTACTCTACATTGCTTCGTTTATGCTCTATGTGGCCTGTGGTTGAGAAAGTGTTGGAAATTGTTAGAGATGATGCCACTATCCTTGATAATAGAAGTACTACTGACGGCCTTATCGAAAGGATGGATAATTATGAGTTTGTTTTTATTTTGCACTTAATAGATGTACTACAAATGAATTGTCTCATGCGCTACAGCGGAAAGATCAAAACATTGTACAAGCTATATCATTGATCCAAAGTGTGAAACATCAATTGCAAAGTTTTAGGGATGATGGATGGGAAGCCATGTTAGACCAAACAAATAGATTTTGCGAGTTGCACAATATTTCACAAGTTAATATGGAGGACATCATACCACGCCCTGGTCGAAAAAAGCATGGAGCAGAGTTGATCACAAACTTACATCATTATCGGGTAGAGATTTTTTATCAGGTAATCTAATATTGTTATTCATATTTTTATCGATATATTTACTTGTCATTAACTTATTGTGGCTGCAATGTTAAGGTTGTTGATTTAATTATACAAGAGATGAATAATCGGTTTTCTGAAGCTAGCACCGACTTGCTAAAATGCATAGCGTGTCTTGATCCAAGAAATTCTTTCTCTGAATTCAATGAGCATCAAGTCATTCATATTGCTACTTTATATCCCGAGGACTTCTCTACGAGCGAATGTTTACATCTTCCACGGCAAGTTAGTAATTTTATTGCTAATGTGCGGTGTGATCCTCAATTTGTTGCGCTTAGTGATTTGGGAAGTTTTGCTACGGCTTCTGTTGAGAGAGCATTTTCTGCAATGAAGACTATCAAGACTGATTTACGAAATCGAATGGGAGACGAGTGGATGAATGACAATCTAGTTGTGTACATTGAGAAGGATATTTTTTCAACAATTGATAACGAGCCGATCCTGCAGCGTTTTCGATCGATGAAAACACGTAGAATTCAGATGACGCCGCTTTAGCAAACTGTATTATTCTTTTTATCAAACTTGTTTTGGATTCATTTTATGTATTAGATATTTATTTATTTTTATAATTTTTATTTTTTTATAATATATATATATATATATATATAGGGGTGGATTATAATGATAACCCCAATTTCCGTAATAACCCTATAACTAAATCTGGACCACACATTTTTAAAATCACGTGGTCTAGATTCAAACTTAGCTTTCCTTCATAAAAAAGGCGCAGAGGGTAAATATGTCATTTCGCTTATTTAATTTCTGAATTTCGCTCATGATAAAATTTACGTATCCAAATTTCGCTCATTTAAATACGTAAAATCTTATTTCCCATGATATACAGATCTATGAGGTTCAGTTACACGTATGTATGAGGTTTAGTTATACGTAAAATCTTATTTCCCATGATATACAAATTTCGCTCATTTAAATACGTAAAATCTTATTTAAGTATCATTTTATCATTTTGTCAGTCAAAAGTATCATTTTATCAACTCAGAGTATCATTCTATTCGGCAAAACTATCATTCTATGCAATAAACCTAACATGTATCATTTTATCATTTTATCAGTCAAAAGTATCATTTTATCAACTCAGAGTATCATTCTATCCGGCAAAACTATCATTCTATGCAATAAACCTAACATATATCATTTTATTATTTTATCAGTCAGTTAAAAGTATCATTTTATCAACTCAGAGTATCATTCTATCCGGCAAAACTATCATTCTATGCAATAAACCTAACATATATCATTTTATCAGTTAGTCAAAAGTATCATTTTATCAACTCAGAGTATCATTCTATCCGGCAAAACTATCATTCTATGCAATAAACCTAACATATATCATTTTATCATTTTATCAGTTAGTCAAAATTATCATTTTATCAACTAAGAGTATCATTCTATCCGGAAAAACTATCATTCTATGCAATAAACCTAACATATATCATTTTATCATTTTACGTGATATTTGGCGAAATTCAGAAATTAAATGAGGGAAATGACATATTTACCCCCGCGCTTTTTTTAATGAAGTAAATCTAAGTTTGAATCTCAACCACAAGATTAGAAAATATGTGTGGTTCAGATTTGGTTATAGGGTTATTACGTGATTTAGGGGTTATCATATGATCACAACTCTATATATATATATATATATATATATATATATATATATATATATAGGGTTTTGATCTATGCAAAACTGGATTTAAATACAGAAACGCAGAACAATATCATAATTAGGACACTTTATATATATATATATATATATATATATATAGGGTTTTGATCTATGCAAAACTGGATTTAAATACAGAAACGCAGAACAATATCATAATTAGGACACTTTTAGGTCATAATTAGGTAATTTGTAGGTCATGCTAACAAAGCATGACCTAAAACGATCTTAGTATGACATTAAATCCAAATATTATAATATGACCTAAAATTGCTTAATTATGACCTTCCGTGTTTTTGGTTAATTATTGACCATTAGATCATCTAATCCTAGGGCTGAGATTTGGTCTGCATTTCTGGATTTAAACACATACTTATTTTGATCATCTCCCTATATATATATATATATATATATATATATATATATATATGGTAGTGTTAAACTCCTTTTCTCCCCTTAGATTTAAGTTCCTTCTTAATCTGGACCGTTAGATCTCATTCATCAACGGTCCAGATGATCTGCATTATTACACTATAATGATGCATTATTAGTCGGTGTGCATTATTCAACTGAAAATCTGCATTATTACACTATAACGGTGCATTATTAGTCGGTGTGCATTATTCAACTGAAAATCTGCATTATTAAATGACACGTGGCATCAATCTAACCGTCGGATGACAAAATCGTGGGGCTGAGATCAAGAAGGAAATAGGAGAAGATATGGAAAAAGGATTTGAATACAATCCTATATATATATATATATAATATGTGTGTGTCCCCCGCCAAGATATTTTAGTGAAGCCCCTGCCAAGATTTATTCTTGCGTCCGCCAATGGAAGCATACAAGTCTAAGTCTTCTGCACAGTTGGTAACGCAGTCGTTTTTTTGCATATTAGAATTTGAATTTCACAGCCTAGATAGGATTTGACTACCCATCGCGAAAAGTTATAACGTCAGTCCTAAAATTCCCTTACAAGGAAATGAACAACGTTGGTATAGTTTAAGAGCATTCACAATAGGGGTGTAGTCTCGCCGCCATGCAGACGGCGCCCCCATTGGTGCCTATTGCGAAGAGAGGGCACGGTCGCTGGAGGTGCGGGCATAGCCACCCTTCGACCGGCTTGAGATTAGCGCCTATTGCATGCGTTGATCTCATTTTCAATTTTTTCATATATCAATGTCCTTTTTTATGTTTTTTTTCCATCCAATTTATTCCATTTTTGTTGTTTTCTCAAACAATTAAAGTGAATTAATTAGAACACTAACAATTAAAATGAATTAATTGGAGGGCTGAAGATGGGATATGAGATAGGCTGGTTGGAGGAAATTAGAGATGGGTTGATGGGAAGGCTCTATCTATTGTGAATGCTCCATTGTGAATGCTCCAGTCAAAATTTTCCCGTTTCAATATTTGTGTTTTGTTGTGCTTGTGTATTCAAATATAGCAATCAGAGGATGGTCTCTTGTTTTACAATGTTTTCTCATTCATAGAATTGGGGTGCATGTTCGTACCTCTTTAGAGTAAAATTTTTTCTCTAGTGGTAGAATTGGAGTACTGTTTTTATCAGGATTGGAGATTTCAGTTGTGAGAGACCAATCAAGCTTTAAGGTAACTCCTATGAAGGATCATGCTCACTGTTTGTGAATTTCATGATCTTGGACATTGATGGTTTCTTGAGCTATTAGTATTCGTCTTGTCACGACCGCCCTATTAGGGTATAATAAATGTGGCGATCACAACTTAAACAAACTTAAATATAACAAAGAAAATAGGCTAGAGTTTCATCAAAAAGGTTTGACCAACATATTAAATGAGTAATTAAGTATAAAACAAGATGAAGACTCGGGTTTAAATAATGAGTTGTGCCGGAAATTAATATTCAAGGAAAAGATTAAGAGTTTGACAATATCCAACAAGACTTTAAAAATCCAATAACCGAACAAATTCAAGTTCAAGCCCAATAGCTAATAAGTAAAAGAAATATCGCAGCGGAAACGACCAAGAGAAAGAGTGAAGTCATGTGTGAAGACACGACGACACTCGGTGTTTCAAGACAATACTATCAATTTGTTTAGTTTACTCAACAGCGCCAACCGCTCGTCGCCGCTCAACCTGCACATAAGGAGAACACATGCAGGGCTGAGTACTTATAAAAATACACAGTGAACTTATGCCGAAAACATTTTCATAAAAAATTGTTATTTATCATGCCATACGTAATAACCATCGGGGTTTAGCTTTAGAAAGGCCCGAGGCACTCAAAATCATTTCCCACTGATCAGTCATTTTCTCATAGACGTTAGCCATATCTGCCAATACATGACAAGGAATGTGGCCGCAAACCAGGTCACTAGACCGGCCAGCCCGTACGCTAGCACTCGATTTACCATAGGTGTACACTAATCCATGAAGGGTTTGCGGCCCTACGAGGATCCGAATTCAATTTAAATAATAGTGGCAAAAACCACATCAGATAGGCACGTTAAAACAAATCATGGCATGATAAACATAGTGATTTCCATCGATAAAGTAATTAGGACATGGTCCGCAGTTAAAAGAAAGCTCACCTCGACCGTTAAGACCTTAAGTACTTCTTTCCCTTTGTTATCACGCTTCGTGCACGAGTTATCACCTTTGATAATAGCACGTATCACCAATCAGTCACAAACATTGACTCATAATTATGCATGTCCCCACATTTTTCTTTTATCCCTATCGACAAAAGGAAACACACCATAGCATACATCCTTGAATAACACATCACTTCATCATAGAGTGGTTCTTAAGAATTTATATAAATCATGTATATCGTTTCACATAACAACATAGTTGCTTTTGTAAAGATAGAAATCTGAAAGCACTGCGACATCATTTTGTAAAAATCAATAAAAATTCATACGACTTCCGTTGGGGCTAAAATTTTACCACACTGCAGTAGACTCATAAAATAAATTCCAGTTTAAAAATCACGTCAAAATAACCGTCTTAGGTCAGTCGAATTGAAAGCGTAACCTACTGGTCGGGAAAACATTTTCGGGCAGAACTGCGCAGTTAACTTCAAAAATTCATCTTTCGTCCAAATAGGTTGAAATTCATACACAACACAGAAGACAACATGGAGTTTACTCAGAAAAAAGAATCAGACAAAAAGGAGTTCATTTGGTTGGTTAAAAACGCGTAGGAACCTACTGTCCGAACTCACAGTTTTTCATGCTTCAAAATTTTAATTAGGGTTCTATCCCCATTCATTCAAACACAACCTTTTCATGCTTCTAACACACACATATGCTTAAAAGAGCCTTCACACTCATGGTTGCATATAATCACACATCATTCACCAATGATTTATTTAGACTTCATGAAATTGCATTCAAAATGCATACACACATACAAACACAAGTTTCCCCATCGATTAAACCCTTAGATTTGAAATCCCTACACTCACTAGATGCATGAGGGAAACAAAAGAAAAGTTGGGATGGAGAGGATGAAGAATAGAGGTTTGATTGTACCTTCTTTGATTAAAACGATCGGTAGAACAAATATAAATCCCGATTCTTCAACAACTCTTGGCAAGAATGGAAGAGTGGAGTAGAAGAACAAGCGGAGAGGATTGGAGAGGGGAGATGGGCGTGTGGAGGGAGAGAGAGACATGAGTTTTGGGGGCTAGGTTTAGGTTTTGGGTTTAGTCTTCCCTTCCTATTTATAGGATTAGAATAGGCTCTCAAATAATTAGGAAGATTTGGAGAATTAATTGCATGAATATTTGAAAGAGATTAGGGGAGATTTGGGGGAGGGAATTAACGTGAATTTGGGGAGGAATAAGGGGAGATTTTCGAAAATCATGGCTAATTAATTAGCCTATGATTTTATTTGGTATTTCACGGAGTAGAATAAAATAATACGGAGCAGAAAAATTAATAACAAATCCTCCCACAATATGGAAATAGGCGTGTGATTTTATCCCCTCACACAAGGAAAATTTTCCAAATCTCTAATAGAATAAAGTAGGCAAGATTGGCTAGAATATTTATTATTTATTCATGGAAAGAAATAAGTAAGGAATCAATTATATAATAATTAATTCCTCCTCTCCCAAAAATTAGGAGATTTCAAAAATCTCCATGGATAAGTCATAGGGGTCGAAATTTCCATGGAGGAAATAAAGAATAATTGGCTTTGGATTTAATTTGGATAATTATCCCAAGCAATTAATTAAATACAGGAAAAATAGAATTCCTCTCCAACAATTCATAGTGGTCGAAAAATTCTAAATAAAAAGGCAAGATGAAAAATGATGATTCTATTTAAATCTCACTCCCCGAAATAAAATATAATTTACGGCAATATATTTCACTCCGCATCAATTAATTAAGGCCACGTCATCAATCAACGAATTTGACTCGGTCAAATCAAAATTAGGTCACCAACGCAAATACATAACAATTCGTCATTTAATTGCGGTAATCAAAGTAATTAATGCAAACGTCTTAGGGTTCGAAAAGTGGGGCGTTACATCCTACCACTCTTAAAAGAAATTTCATCCTGAAATTTGGTACTCTCATGGGAAGAGTTCTGGGTACAGTTCCATCATCTTGTCCTCAAGCTCCCACGTGGCTTCTTCGTGCCCGTGGTTTCGCCAAAGTACCTTCACGTGAGCAACCGGTTTATTTCTCACGTTCTGGACCTTTCGGTCTAAAGTCATTTGGGGTCTCTCCTCGTAGCTCAAGTCCGGGTTCAACGCGACTTCTTTGTAGTGAAACACGTGCTTTGGGTCAAACACGTATTTCCGCAACTGCGATACATGAAACACGTTGTGCACGTTTCCAAGGCTTGGAGGTAGCGCCAGTCGGTACGCAATAGGGCTCACTCCTTCGAGGATTTCATAAGGCCCAATAAATTGCGATTTCAATTTTCCCTTGATACCAAAACGCGTTATCTCTTTCGACGGGGATACCTTGAGAAAGACCTTGTCGCCCGCTTGAAATTACAAGTCAGTTCGTCGGACATCCGCGTACGACTTTTGTCTGTCCTAAGCTTCTTTGATCTTTTCACGAACTTGTCGAACAATTTTAATCGTTTCTTTAACTGCATCAGGTTCAAGTATTCTTTATTCTCCAACTTTGTCCCAAAAGAGCGGCGTTCTACACTTTCCTCCATACAAGGCTTCGTACGGCGCCATGTTTATCGTTGCCTAGAAACTGTTGTTGTAGGCGAACTCAATTAGTGGTAGTGCAGACTCCCAACTTCCTCCTCGGTCTAACACCACGGCTCTCAACATATCCTCGAGGGTTTAGATCGTTCTTTAAGATTGTCCGTCCGTCTGCGGGTGAAACGTTGTGCTGAAGTTCAGTCGAGTGCCTAGCTCACGTTGTAGGCTGATCCAAAATCTTGATGTGAATTTCAGGTCACGGTCAGACGTGATCGTCACTGGGACTCCATACAGTCACACTATTTCCTGTATGTAGATCTGAGCTAGCTTGCTCGATCCATGCGTTACGGGAATCGGTAGGTGAGTCGGTTTATAATTACCCAAATGTCGGTGTTCCCTTTAAGAGTCCTTGGTAAACCCGTCACAAAATCCATGTCGATGTGCTCCCATTTCCACTCGGGAATTTCTAGTGGTTGCAACTTGCCGTAAGGTCTTTGATGTAGCGTCTTCACCTGTTGGCAGGCTAAGCATCGCTCTACAAATGCCGCTATATCCCTCTTCATACCGTTCCACAAAAAGGACTTCTTCAAGTCTTGGTACATTTTCGCACTTCCTGGGTGGGCGGTGTAAGGAGTCTCTTGTGCTTCGCTCATCACTTCGTTTTTGAGCTCCTCGTCGTCCGGTATGCATAGTCGTCCTTTGAAGGTAAAAGTCTTCTTCACTAAAGTTTTCAGCTTCGCCGGTTCGCACTTCTACACGAATCTCCTCTAGTTTCGCATCCATCCGTTGTGTTTTAATAATTCTCGTCCTTAGATCAGGTTCAACAACTAAAGTGACGATTCGCGCTTTCACTATTTCAGGTGCTCTCACCACTTCCAAATGCATCTTACTAAGCTCGCGGACCAGGCTTTCTTCTTTAGTGAGAAACGTGGCCAGTTGAGAATGACCCTTCTGGCTCAAGGCATCTGCCACTACATTTGCCTTGCCAGGGTGGTAATTGATGCTACAATCGTAGTCCTTCACCAATTCGAGCCATCTTCGTTGTCGCATGTTTAAATCCTTTTGCTCGAAGAAGAAAAAAATTTCAGGCTTTTGTGGTCCGTAAAGATCTCGCATCGAACTCCGTAGAGGTGATGCCTCCAAATCTTTAAGGCGTGTACCACTGCTGCTAACTCCAAGTCGTGGGTTGGGTAGTTCAACTTGTGTGGCTTCAATTATCGTGATGTGTAGGCAATCACTTTGTTGTTTTGCATCAAAACACATCCAAGTCCCACTTACGAAGCGTCAGTGTAGACCATGTAGTTCATTATAGGCTCTGGCACAGCTAAGATTGGCGCGGTGGTCAGTTTCTCCTTTAAAAGTTGAAAACTTGCCTCACACTCCGGGGTCCAATTGACTTTTACCCCCTTCTAGAGTTGTTGGGTCATGGATCTCGCTATCTTGGAGAATCCCTCGATGAAACGTCGGTAGTATCCCGCCAATCCCAAGAAACTGTGGATTTCACTCGGTGTTTTCGGCGATTTCCAATTTTGTACAGCCTCGACCTTTGCTGGGTCCACTTGAATTCCATCAGCCTTCACGATATGACCAAGAAAGTTCACTCAATTCAACCAGAACTCACATTTACTAAACTTGGCATATAACTTTTTCTTCCGCAACGTCTCCAACACCGTTCGCAGGTGCCATCCATGCTCCTCCTCGTTCTTCGAGTATACCAACATATCGTCGATGAAAACTAACACAAACTTATCGAGATACTCGTGGAAAACTCGGTTCATCAAGTCCATGAAAACTGGCATCACGACAGTCTCATAATAGCCATAACGAGTACGAAAAGCAGTCTTAGGCACATCCTCCTGTCGGACCTTCAGTTGATGATATCTCGACCTCAAATCCATCTTTGAAAATACTCCAGCTCCTCGAAGTTGGTCGAATAGGTCATCTATCCGCGGCAGTGGATACTTGTTTTTGAGGGTCATTTTGTTGAATTCTCTATAGTCGATACACATCCTCATCGACCCATCTTTCTTCTTGACAAACAACACAGGAGCGCCCCATGCTGAGGCACTGGGCCTAATGAAACCCAGGTCCATAAGCTCTTGAAGTTGTATCTTGAGTTCTTCTAACTCTTTAGTGGCCAATCGGTATGGTGCCTTGGACACAGGCGCCGACCCTGGCTCTAGGTCGATTGTGAACTCCAGTTGTCAATCTGGCGGTGGTCCAGGCAAAGTTTTGGGGAAAACATCGGGAAATTCTCGTACAACGGCAACATCTTCCACTTTCCTTTCTCCTACCTCCTCTCCTTGTAGATAGGCAAGATAGGCGGGACGCCCCTTCCTTACCATCGTACTAGCTTGGAGCACGGAGATGATAGATGTTCGCCGGTTCATCGAGATTCCATAGTATATGGTGGGTACCTTCCCCGGGGCTTGCAGAGATAATTGTCTCTCCTTGCAACGAATCGTCGCAAAAATTCGTGGTTAACCAAACCATTCCTAGAATTACGTCAATATCCCCCATCGCCATAATTTGCAAATTGTGAGCGACTAACTTAAGTTCTCCCAAGAAAATTTCTATTAACTCTCCTCGTTTTGTCTTCCAACTCCCACACAATTTTCTAATATTCATGGTATTATCACACATTTCTTTTCTCGATCGTCTCGTCGTCCCGTGGCTCTTTCTCGTCACCTTTCATATGTTCTCTCTTGTTGACGATATTTATTATGTGCAATAAACTCTATGAAGGGGCTTGTACTTCCTCTACAATTTCCTCGCACGATGGTGACCTTAAATACATCTTCTCATATTCTTTACTCGCTTATCGTTCGATCGATCATTCACTCATATATGTATCTCGTCAGTTATGTAGACGCTTCTGGTTGGTGTGTCATTTTTTAGCATGTCTGACTATAGAAACTTATCCCTTGTGTATATCCGAGTCGACTACTGCATTTCCCTACCGTCTAGCATCAAGGATTCGAAATTTGACCCAACAGTCTTACTTGGATATAAACAGATTTCAAATTGTTGCAACATTGCTAAGGATGTCATTAGTCGGGGAGGCTCCAAAATTAATCAAGGACACAAGAACAACAATGCAATGATTGAGTTCCATTGGACTCAACCCGTCCATTCTAAGAATTAAATGATTTAGAGGTATCAAATAAAACCCATAGAGATTTGAGAATTTACTTCTGATGAGAGTTCGGAAGAACATGAGATAGGTCATGGAAACAGGATGAAACTGCAAAAATTCTCAAATTCCATAGCCGACTGCTAGATCACAATTTGCAAAAATTCCGGACGGCAATGAATGATATCGTTCAAACATGTCAAGGCCTAAAATATTCAGTCGCGGCAGGATTTAGATACATAGACAAATGTCATGAAGTAGTACAAATGATGGTTCAACAACATCATGTTATTGGAAAAAAGATGAAATCACATCAATGGATTCGCGGGTTTGTTAAAGACAACTCAAAGTGAATGGAACTTTTTAGAAATTTAACACGATCAACCCGTTAAGGAAGAAGAGAACATGATAGCCTTAACTTGGTGTTGCAGAAAGAAAAAAAAACATTGAGTATGAAACAATATATGTAGTGAAACCGAGCTAAAAAAATTTCACTTCTGCAAGAAAGAACTTGCCTCATACATGGTTACAAAATAAAGAGGTGAGCTAGTAGTTCCAAGAATAATATTCAATCCTTTGAAGAAAACATGTCTGGAGGTGTGGTCATACTGAAGGTCATCACTGCAAACAACCTTAGGAATGAAGTTCAATGATGGAAGTTCATAAGGTCAAAATATTGTCCTTATGAATGATGAATCAAAGGAGACTACTCAATCAAGCTATCCAACGTTACAAAGGCAAACACAAACTTTCGAGACAAGTGAGTCATGACACGATATAGGGAAAAAAAATAATGGACATTAATTGCAAATTGGGAGTCAACCAAGGTGTTTAAATAGACAAGGACTTACGCTTATTCAAAACGTCCCGAAAAGAACTTAGAATCCAAGTAAGTACTGTTGATTTAAAAAATCGTTCATTCTAGCAACGAGGGTCGCACTCCCTCGCACATTTTTTGCGAGCCTGAACATGGTAACATCGTTCTATGAAATCGTGGATTCCAAGTTGAGATTCATCGTATCGTCGAAATTAATAACATTTTTTTATGGTCGCATCTTCAAAGTCTTCTTGCCATGCTACGTAGTTTTCGAAATGCATTGTCGTTGTACACGTGGTCTTAAGGTGTCGTAAACGTCGTCGTATTTATGTCGCATCGCCACTTTGGCATGGTATACAAGACTGCATAGTTTTATTAGATCTTAGGCATGATCTCGCCATTGTGAGGATACACCAAAGTTCGAAATATATACTTTCGTTGGTTTTATCACTCAGGAAAGTGATATTGCAGTTGTCAACTTACAACTAAGTTCTAGCACGTTCAAACTGGCCTATCTCTTAGGCACTCTTTAATTTCAAGCATAGCTTGAAGCCTCGTACTTTAACGTATATCTGATCATTACCTAACTCAAGCTTCATATGGCTCCTACGTTTGCAACAAGGTTCAAAAGTTCCACATTTCACTTTAATAGTGGTTCTATACGATACCTCGTACTTCATCGGTCATGAATTTTCACCACATAAACGTCATACATATATTGCACAATCAACACATTTATTCGTATGAATCATTTGGTGTTTCATAACATAACAAACATCGTACATTAATATATGTGAATAGCAACACTCAGTCAATCAATCATCCATGGAATAACATTTCATAAATCATGTAGTTCATGCTCATCTGTATCACAATCACAACTCGCAACTACACGCGTATTATGCTTTGCATTTCACAATTTCATAGTCATGAAATTTTAACCGCCTAGGCATAAAATTTTGTCTTTCATGGAAGCAACATATATTTTCATCAAGTAAAATTTGCAGTTTTGTGGACGTAATAGAAAATTTCAACATCAACCAATACAAGTTCATAATCATGCTTCGATATCCAACACATTCAACGCCATCATGCCTCGCTGTTAAACAAAAGCAATTGTATAATCTCATAGTGTCTCCCGGTTCATATCTTCACAACCTTTTCCAAAAGCCATAGTATTTACTTATTTCCCACAGGGGTTGTTTCATAGTGCAATCAAGTAATCACACTCATACTTCACGTTTCACAATTCATGTACTTTCAATCATTTAGAATTTCATATGTCCAAACCCATAGAGGTCCAATCACATATTCGCTGATTTTTCCTTATCGGGGTGTGTACAACAGTATTCATCATTTTTGGCATAGTCGTATTAAGCAATTTCATATCCATGTATTTTCATCATCCCACACTTCCAAACAACATTTTCAAGGACATCATATTATCTTCGATTTCCATCGAAATAATTTTATTTTCCACCAGAGGAATATCCCCATCACACTTTCCAATATTTCACAGGTTCAGATCAAACTTATTGAAACGCTTGTTACCTCATTCTTCGTGGTAAGGCGGAGACGAGTCGTGGTGTTGAGCCTTCGATGATTATCAATTTGTCAAATTACACATGAATAGACTTTGACTCAACAAGACTCTTGGGTCTAGAGCGGAAAGAACTGAGGCTCTGATACCAAACTGTCACGACCGCCCTATTAGGGTATAATAAATGTGGCGATCGCGACTTAAACAGACTTAAATATAACAAGGAAAATAGGCTAGGGTTTCATCAAAAAGGTTTGACCAACATATTAAATGAGTAATTAAGTATAAAACAAGATGAAGACTCGGGTTTAAATAATGAGTTGGGTCGGAAATTAATATTCAAGGAAAAGATTAAGAGTTTGACATTATCCAACAAGACTTTAAAAATCCAATAACCGAACAAATTCAAGTTCAAGCCCAATACCTAATAAGTAAAAGAAATATCGCAGCAGAAATGACCAAAAGAAAGAGTGAAGTCATGTGTGAAGACACGACGACAATCGGAGTTTCAAGACAATACTATCAATTTGTTTAATTTGCTCAACACCGCCAACCGCTCGTCGCCACTCAACCTGCACATAAGGAGAACACATGCAGGGCTGAATACTTATAAAAATACTCAATGGACTTATGCCGAAAATATTTTCATAAAAAATTGTTATTTATCATGCCATACGTAAGTAACCATCGGAGTTTAGCTTTAGAAAGGCCCGAGGCACTCAAAATCATTTCCCACTGATCAGTCATTTTTCCATAGACGTTAGCCATATCTGCCAATACATGACAAGGAATGCGGCCGCAAACCAGGTCACTAGACCGGCCAACCCGTACGCTAGCACACGATCTACAATAGGCGTACACTAATCCAAGTAGGGTTTGCGGCTCTACGAGGATCCGAATTCGATTTAAATAATAGTGGCAAAAGCCACATCAGATAGGCACGTTAAAACAAATCATGGCATGATAAACATAGTGATTTCCATCGATAAAGTAATTAGGACATGGTCCGTAGGTAAAAGAAAGCCCACCTCGACCGTTTAGACCTTAAGTACTTCTTTCCCTTTGTTATCACGCTTCGTGCACGAGTTATAACCTTTGATAATAGCATGTATCACCAATCAGTCACAAACATTGACTCATAATTATGCATGTCCCCACGTTTTTCCTTTATCCCCATGACAAAAGGAAACACACCATAGCATACATCCTTGAATAACACATCACTTCATCATAGAGTGGTTCTTAAGCATTTATATAAATCATGTATATCATTTCACATAACAACATAGTTGCTTTTGTAAAGATAGAAATCTGACAGCACGGCGACATCATTTTGTAAAAATCATTAAAAATTCACACGACTTCGTTGGAGCTAAAATTTTACCACACTCCAATAGACTCATCAAATAACTTCCAGTTTAAAAATCACGTCAAAATAACCGTCGAATTGAAATCGTAACCTACTGGTCGGGAAAATATTTTCGGGCAGAACTGCGCAGTTAACTTAAAAAATTCATCTTTCGTCCAAATAGGTTGAAATTCATACACAACACAGAAGACACCATGGAGTTTACTCAGAAAAAAGAATCGGACAGAAAGGAGTTCATTTGGTCAGTTAAAAATGCGTCGGAACCTACTGTCCGAACTCACAGTTTTTCATGTTTCAAAATTTTAATTAGGATTCTATCCCCGTTCATTCAAACACAACCTTTTCATGCTTCTAACACACACATATGCTTAAAAGAGCCTTCACACTCATGGTTGCATATAATCACACATCATTCACCAATGATTTATTTAGACTTCACGAAATTGCATTCAAAATGCATACACACATACAAACACAAGTTTCCCCATCGATTAAACCCTTAGATTTGAAATCCCTACACTCACTAGATGCATGAGGGAAACAAAAGAAAAGTTGGGATGGAGAGGATGAAGAATAGAGGTTTGATTGTACCTTCTTTGATTAAAACGATCGGTAGAACAAATATAAATTCCGATTCTTCAACAACTCTTGGCAAGAATGGAAGTGTGGAGTAGAAGAACAAGTGGAGAGGATTGGAGAGGGGAGATGGGCGGGTGGAGGGAGAGAGAGACGTGAGTTTTGGGGGCTAGGTTAGGTTTTGGGTTTAGTCTTCCCTTCCTATTTATAGGATTAGAATAGGCTTTCAAATAATTAGAAAGATTTGGAGAATTAATTGCATGAATATTTGAAAGAGATTAGGGGAGATTTGGGGGAGGGAATTAACGTGAATTTGGGGTGGAGTAAGGTGAGATTTTCGAAAATCATGGCTAATTAATTAGCCTATGATTTTATTTGGTATTTCACGGAATAGAATAAAATAATACGGAGCAGAAAAATTAATAACAAATCCTCCCACAATATGGAAATAGGCGTGTGATTTTATCCCCTCACACAAGGAAAATTTTCCAAATCTCTAATGGAATAAAGTAGGCAAGATTGGCTAGAATATTTATTATTTATTCATGGAAAGAAATAAGTAAGGAATCAATTATATAATAATTAATTCCTCCTCTCCCAAAAATTAGGAGATTTCGAAAATCTCCATGGACAAGTCATAGGGGTCGAAATTTCCATGGAGGAAATAAAGAATAATTGGCTTTGGATTTAATTTGGATAATTATCCCAAGCAATTAATTAAATCCAGGAAAAATAGAATTCATCTCCAACAATTCATAGTGGTCGAAAAATTCTAAATAAAAAGGCAAGATGAAAATTGATGATTCTATTTAAATCTCACTCCCCGAAATAAAATATAATTTACGGCAATATATTTCACTCCGCATCAATTAATTAAGGCCACGTCATCAATCAACGAATTTGACTCGGTCAAATCAAAATTAGGTCACCAACGCAAATACATAACAATTCGTCATTTAATTGCGGCAATCAAAGTAATTAATGCAAACGTCTTAGGGTTCGAAAAGTGGGGCGTTACACGTCTAGTGTAACGTTGTTGATATCCTTCGTGCCACAGCATAAACGCTCCCCGATCACATTGCAGTGATTCAAAATTGCAAATTCAACACGAAAAATTGGGCATGTTTCAGTATCAAAAACTCGAACAAATGATGTTCATAAATGTAGCCGAAACCAATTCCTCTCAGCTAAAACAACATGCATGGTCCAAGAATTACATACAATCTAAGAAGCCTCAACACTTGTTTTTAGTTGTTGCATCATTCAACTTGCTGTATTCTTCTGTGGCGATTTCTCACTCTCAAGTAACCAGCACGAGAGGCTTTCGACTTCCACCTCGTTGTCTTTTCTTCCTCTCCATGACTTTGATTTATCAAAGGAAAATTGATGTGTCATGTAATCCTCATCTTCATGCTTGGATGATGTGCTTTTGAGTAGGCTTGTGACCTCTTTTTCAGCTGCAAGCAATTGCCTACTAGATTCTATGGATAGAGTGAAGAGAGAGCTGCAGCATGATTCTTGTTCAAGACATGAACTACTGCTTTCTTTTGGCAAATATTCTTTCTTCAAACTCTCTTTCTCTCCCTCCATTTCATTTTCCGCCAACTTCATATCTCTGATTTACCAACCGAAGAAGGGGTGTGTTTGTGTAAGAATAATTGATGATTGTAGAAAAAATTCAATGAAAGTGGAAGCTTACTCAGTTAAACGTGATATATGTTTGGTGGGAATAACAATCTCCTCTTTCAGTGATTCTGTGTTTTCATGTATGAGTGTGACAGATTCAATGCTGGGAGACAAACACTAAAACCAAACCAAACAAAACAAAATTAGAGACTTATATTATTACTAGGTACATAAACACAGCCTTATTACCTGATGTTGCACCATTTTTGGGTGGCCAAAACAAGCACGAAAACATCTCATGTTGAATTTCAAAGTGTTGGTTCCTCGCCAAAAACTTTCTTGATTTTATCTTAATTCTCTGTCTTTACTAATTTTGATGTAGATTAAGAATTGGAGGGGTTTTAAATTTTATGCAATATGTTCGAAATATTTGACCGTTAGGGATAATATTCAAAACCTTGAATATATATGGTATATATCTGTAATAAAGTATAGCTTCACTGATTTTATCATTACTGACGGATGCAGAAATTTATGAAACATACCATATAATTACTAATTAAGAGTTACGATTGTTACATCAATTTAAATTTCTTAGATATCACCATCCACAATATTTTTTGCAAGTAGAATATTCAAAAATTGTTTGGAGTGGAGAGTGAAGTGACGTTATTTTAGTAATGAAACGATATTAAAACATTTTTTTTGGAAGTACAATATTCAAAATTGTTTCGCAACAACAAGCACGAAGTTAATGAGTTTGTATCAAGTCTTATTAGATTTGGATCATTATCAAGTCTACCTAACAAGAATCCGACGATTTAAGGGTTTAGGGTTTAGGGTTAGATTTAAGTTATCCGTTAAAAAATGAAATTATTATTTTAATTATTTTTATTAATTTAAAAAAGGCTACTTTAATTTTGTTATTTAGATTTAAATTGTGATAAATTTTTAATCATGTTATAACAAGTTGTAATCGTGTAAAAATTGACAAGAACACACACGGAGTTAATGGTTGTGACTCGGGTTGGATCAAGGTTCGGCCTTACCAGACTGGATTGATATTAGATTGACTCGATAATGATCTAATCTATACTATTTGTTAGCACTAGAAGCGACATTGTTTTACTAATGAATCAACTTATTTTTATTATTAAAATTATAATGACTACAACAGTTGTAGTGCCACAAATTCGGCAAATGTTATGTTTACTCTAATAAGAAACTACTCCTTCTGTCTCATAAAATTAGATATTTTGGGGATAACACGAATTTAAATATGAAATTGGTAAAGTATAAAAAAGATAAAAAGAAAATGTGATTGGATTATCATTAATGAAGAATGAAGCTCATTTCCTCAAAGATATTAAAAAATTACTACGAAAAATAAAAAATAAAACTGAACGGCTTTTACTGATAGACTAAAAATGAAAGACTGTGTACTTTTATTAGATGGATGGAGTAATATTTTAATTTGTACTCCCTTCGTTTCATAGTAAGATAGTCATTTTGTCATTTTGGTACATTCCATAGTAATAGAGTCATTTTTTTTAGTAAAAGTCAACACATTTATCAACACCTACTTTACTCTCTCTTACTTTATTCTCTCTTCATCTCCCTACCTTTTTCATTTTCCACTTTATTCTCCCTTTATTTAACTCACCTAACACAATTTTCTTAATCTCCGTGCCGAAAATAAATGCCTTCATTACTATGGAACGGAGGGAGTAGTATACAGAATGGACAAAAGCGTTAAGGTTTTACAATCTCATCAAATAAAGTTGATGTTACGTATATAAAAATAAAAGAAAATATAAAAAAGAACAATTTATTATCAGTGGTAATAATAATAATAATTTTATTGGGATGATTAGGGAAGGACGTGGGTTTGGCTTCACACCACATGTGAAATGGGATGAAGAGAAATGCAAAAATTAATGAAGAATGGTATGTAAATAAATGTACTTAAAGTCACAAGTCTTAAAGTTCAAATCCAGAGTTTATACACATTAAAGAAAAATATTTATTTATGAATCCATTAAAGGAAGGTACCTTATTTTATTATGAAGTCAGTTAAAAATTTTACTCCTGTAATATATCTATCGCTCCACAAAATATGGGGATAATTACTGCTATAGTTATACTAAAAAATAGATCAATTTCAACCTATCCTATATTTTTAAAATTTGAATAGTAAATCATAAAATTTTAAAAATTCGCATAGTCTCATTCATCCAAATTTGGAGTAAATTAAAGCTAACTTGGAGTGCTGAAAAAAAAACAGTTCGTACGTCCACAATTAAGTGACTTAATGAAATTTTACTATTCTTGGTAATGGATCTTACATTTCACTAACTCATCTCACTCATATTTTATTATAAAATTAATTAGGGCTCGTTCGGTATTTGCTAAATGGGCTGAATTGGTGTGAAAACAAGTGAATAATGATGGTTCGGTGTTCCATATTTTTTTATGCATGGCCCTCGATATGACCAAGGGCCAACACTGTTGGCCACGACTTTCAGCGTATATAATTATGGCCTCCTACTTGATATTTGAAAACTGCTCCGCTACAGTGCATCGATAATTGTGTCAGATTACCAATTTGACCTGTGAAGTTTGACATTTTGGTGTTGGCACGGTTTATAGGATTGGGTAGTCCGTGGAATTTGTGTGAAATGACAGGAACAATATTGGCCAATCACGCCTACAATAGTAATTAACCCAACCCATCATATCAAATTTTGGTACTCATTTGTTGTACACCGATTGATGCAATTGACTTTCATTTTGATGGGGTTTATTAACATTTAAATATGACCACATTTATTTCTTCCAAGTGGAAATATGGAAGACCGAACATGCCCTTAATGTATAAAAATAGGATCCACACTCCATTACATTTCTTAAAATCTGCACCGAGCCAATTTACGACACTTATTTATGGACGGAGAGAGTACATGACATGAACTGTCCAGTAGGTAAAATGACATTGTATTTTAAACCTTATAATGAAAATGATAAGAGTTGTTGTAACACAAAATTGAGTGAGAATTGAAGCAGAGAACTGAGTCTGAATTACAAACAATGAATTGGATGAGAATTGCTGATTCTAACAAATAACTGTCGACGAGTGTGAATTGACTAAGATTTTGTGAGAGTTGTTGACTACTTATAATGAATCGACGAACACCAGTCACTTTTTCGGATTTTTGAGGCAATTGTAGAGAGTGGAATTAATTTGAATTGAATCTTTAAAATTGCAACATAGATATTTGTGATAACTTGGATATGAGAATAATTTCAAGATTGAACTTAATAAGAGTGAAGTAAATGTCTTCGCGGTGTTCCCTAGGAAACTTTCTCTTAAATTAATGTATTAAGATGTAATTTTGACCTCTAAAGTGTATGATTCAAGCTTGATTTTAGCTAAAGTGTATGATTCAAGCTTGATCCAGCTAAGATCGCAACACAACAACCCAATCACATAATCAACGCAACACAACCAACTCAAGCAATTAGACACAGCAATGGAACGGAATAATCACCAATGTAGATTAATAAGGAGATTAGAAAAACAATGCGATAAGTAGAAGATAGCAAAGCAACATGATTGCTAAAATGCTATGGATCCTCAGCCCAATGCACAATCACACGACTAACATACAGAATGAGAGTGTAACGCCCCACTTTTCGAACCCTAAGACGATTTCAGTTATATCTTTGATTGCAGCAATTAAATGACGAATTGTTATGTATTTGTTTTGGTGACCTAATTCTGATTTGACCGAGTCAAATTCGTCGATTTATGACGTGACTTTAATTAATTGATGCGGAATGAAATATATATTGCAGTAAATTATTTTTTTTTGGGAAGTGAGATTTAAATAGGATCATCAATAATTACCTTGCCCTTTTGTTGAGAAATTTCGACCACTGTTAATTGTTGGAGTGGAATTTTATTTCCTTGGATTTAATTATGTGCTTGGGATAATTATCCAATTAAATCCAAAGCCTAATTACCTTATTTCTTCATGAGAAAATCGACTCCTATTGTTGTACTAAGGGAGATTTCGAAATCTTCCAAATTTTGTGGGAGGGAGGAATTATTTATTATTTATTTGGATCCCTTATTTAGTTCTTTCCATGAATGAATTGGAATATCCTAGCAAATCTTACCTTACTTTATTTTATTAAGCATTTGGAAAATTTTCCTTGTGGGAGGGCCAAATCACACGCCTACTTCCTTATAATGTGGGAGGATTTTTATTAATTTTTCTGCTCCGTATTATTTTATTCTGCTCCGTGAAAATATCAAATTAAATCAAAGGCTAATTAAATAGCCAAGATTTTCGAAAATTCCTCCTTATGTCCACCCTCAAATTCACGCCAATCATCCCCTCAAATCTTTATTTAATTTATTCTCCCAAATCTTCAAATTAATTGTGGGATATTTTATTTTCAACTCTATAAATAGAGACTAAACTAAAACCTAAACCCTAGCCACCCAATCCCACACGCCTACACTCTCTCTCACACACCCATTTTCTTTCCCCACTCCGCCCACACTTGTTCTTCTACTCTACTCAAGATCCTTTCGATTCGCCAAGAGTTTGTTGAAGAATCAAGAGTTATATTCGTTTCTACCGATTGTTTCGTTCAAGAAAGGTACAATCGAACCTCTATTTTTCATTCCTCTCCATCTAAACATTCTTTTGACTCCCTCATGCATATAGTGAGTGTAGGGATTTCAAATCTAAGGATTTAATCGGTGGAAATTTGTATTTGTATGTGTGTATGCGTTTTGAATGAAATTGTATGAAGATTTAATGAATCATTGGTGAATGATATATGATTATATGAAAACATGAGTGTGGGGAATCTTTTAAGCATGTTTTGTGTGTTAAAACCATGAAAAGGTTGTGTTTGAATGAATGGGGATAAAACCCTAATTCGAAATTTTTAAGCATTGAAAACTGTGGATTCGGATAGTAGATTCCGACACGTTTTTGTCCAACCAAATGAACTCCTTTTTATTTGATTCGTTTTTCTGAGTAAACTTCATGATGTCTTCTGTGTTGTGTGTGAATTTCAACTCATTTGGACAAAAGATGAATTTTTGGTGAATTTTTGAAGTTGACTGCGCAATTCTGCCGGAAAATATTTTCTCGACCAGTAGGTTACGTTTTCGATTTGACCGACCTAAAAAGGTTATTTTGACATGAATTTTTAAGTGAAAGTTATTTGATGAGTCTACTGCATTGTGGTAATATTTTAGCCGCAACGGAAGTCGGGTGAATTTTTAATAATTTTTTATAAAATGGTTGCGCAGTGCTGCCAGATTTCTATCTTTACAAAAACTACTATGTTGTTATAAGTGATACACATGATTTATATATGTGATGACGTGATGTATTATTCAAAGATGGGAAAAAAGGGAAACGTTGGGGACATGCATGATTTTGAGTCGGTATTTGAGACTGATTGTGATACACATAATGTAAAGGTGATAACTCACGCTCTCAGCATGACAGCAAGGGAAAGGAAATACTTGAAATCTAAGCAGTCGAGGTGGACTTTCTTTTAAATAAGGACGATGTCCTAAGTATTTTACCGATGAGAATGAAATTGTGTTTATCATGCCTTGTTTGGTTTTAACGTGCCAATCTGATGTGGCTTTTGCCACTATTATTTAAATCGAATTCGGGTCCTCGTAGAACCGCAAACTCTACTTGGATTAGTGTACACCAATGGTAGACCGTGTGTCAGCGTACGGGTTGGCCGGTCTAGTGACCTGGTTTGCGGCCGCATTCCTTGTCATGTATGTGCGGATATGGCTAACGTCTATGGGTAAATGACTGATCAGTCAAATTTTTTACAATGGGAAATGATATTGAGTGCCTCGGGCCTTTCTAAAGCTAAACCCCAATGGTTACTTACGTATGGCATTATAGATAAATAATAATTGTTATGAAAATGTTTTCGGCATAAGTCCACTGAGTATCTTTATAGTACTCTGCCCTGCATGTGTTTTCCTTACGTGCAGGTTGAGCGGCGGCGAGAGGTTGGTGGTGTTGAGCAAGTAACTTGAAGAATTAAATGTTTATCTTTGAATTATGGGTGTCGTTGTGTCTTCACACATGACGTCACTCCTTCTCTTGGTCGTTTTCCGTTGCGATATTTCTTTTACTTATTAGTTGTTGGGCCGAACTTAAATTTGTCCGGTTATTATTTTCTTGTGATTCTGTTGGATAATGTCAAACTCTTGATTGTTTCCTTTGAGTATTAATTTGTAACACCCCTTACCCGGTAGGTAAACCCACCGAATACGTGGTGTCACGTTTCAGTATCGACAACACGTACTGAAATTTTCCTATTTTCTTTTTAGCTTAAAAAGAGCAATTAAAAACTATTACAATTAAAAACTTAACATTTATCCAGCGAAAGATCAAAGATTGAACTATTATACAACATGCCACGACTTTTAACCATGTTGATCACCAGTGACCCGCCAAAAATTGCAAAGCTGCCCAACCACACTGACATATTATCAACTCTAACGTGCAGGGGGGTATAAGATGATAGGAGTGAGCTTTCCACAGCTCAGTAGATATATCCAAACTATAAAAATCAATTTTCTAATCTAAACTGTATTGAAACTTTACATTATTTATCTTTTACTTATAACCATTCATTCTTAGCACTTCCCACTTTCATAATTTACTATATTAATCTTTTACCCGTCAACACATATTAATTTCCGTATCACCTTCCACATGTTGTCATTTCTTAAGACATCATATATCATGATTCTTTTCTTGTATTACCATATATCACTTTATTACAACATCTATACGTTCACCGTGTTTTCCAGATAATATCTCATAACAATACTATCAAATTGCACCATAATTCTTCATATACTTACTTACAAAATACATGTTTCCATATAATTCCTTAATTTATTCAATTAGCTAATTATTATTTATTCACACTTATTCTTATCTTATAAGCATATTACTTCCCATAATCTGTCATGCGTCCTATTTCCATATCCAAAGTAATTCAGTCATTTATAACTTTATGTCACATTCTTATCCACACACCAACGCAGACAAATCGCAAATGTTAACCCATTTCAAACACATATAACGATCGCCAAGGTACTCATATACCGAAATACATATAATCAGAAATAATATACAACCTATATCATAAACAATTCCATATCCATATACATATGCCTCTCTATTCCTTTTTATTATTCTGTGACGGATCAGGCCTGGTATCTGCCCGGGATTTCCAATATGATTGACCCGAAGGTCCCAATATGATTGACCCGTAGGTCCCAATATGATTTGACCCGAAGGTCCCACTGTGATTTGACCCGAAGGTCCCAATATGATTTGACCCGAAGGTCCCACTGTGATTTGACCCGAAGGTCCCACTGTGATTTGACCCGAAGGTCCCAATATGTCCACTGTGATTTCAGATCCAGGGCAAGACCGTCACAGATCCTCTTTAGTCGAATGATTCATATAATTCCAATATCATATGCAAAACATATCAATTTCATCAATCACATATCCATATCTTATCCTACCAAATAATTCGAATATAACATATAAAACATATCTGTTGCATCAATCACATATCCATATCGTATTCCACCATCAATATCAAATAACGCATAACCATATTTAGTTCACACCATATAACCCAAATATTCACCACAATCAACATATAGCAATCAACCACATAATATATGTAAAATTAAAAGTGTGATTCATACACACTTCAACGCATATTATCACATTTCACACCATATTATTTCTATCATCATCATATAATTATATTTATACAATTTCTTTGTAGAACTTTCATATCATGTTTATAAATATCATAATAATTCCATTGGTGTCTTCTAATGACATATATATAATTATCACATAGAATAACATATTATTATACATTTAGTTCACACAGTTCAAACCAGAGAAGTAAAATTCATAGTAAGAATATCCTACCTCTTAGGCTTATGAACATAAGCATATTTCACCTTGTTACTTCTCTACCTTCTAGGTTCACTCCTTTGTCTCCAAAACGCACTATAGGTTCCTTCGTCTTTATGCGTAATATAAATAGCGTAACTATTAATAACTCATATTTACCCAAATAAGTCAATTTATAATCCAACATGATTCACTCAAGGATTCCCAATAGTTTAAGAGATATTCTTGTTTTCCCACAGACTACCAAAATCAGACAATTTCTGGCAGTCTTTTCTAAACAATTTTTGTAAATGGTATTTGTACTCTTTAATTAATCATAAAATTCAGAGAACAACTAAACACCTTATAGTTAATTTAGAAATTATGAAATCAAGTTTTCATCGACCTTACATGCCCTAAATATTTCGGATAACACATACCAAAATATGACAAAGTACCAGAATTTTGATAGTTCGTACCTGTATTGTTATAACAATTTATACACATAGTAAACGAACTCCTAAATTCTCCATAAAATTCAGGGACTCTCAAGACTCATCAGAGTTATTATAAAAATTGATAAACCAAACTTTTCACACTCCTCAATATTCAAAACAATTCGGAATATGGGGCTGAAAAACAGAGGAGTAAATCTGACTCATACTTTTGTATCAAATTCTATTTCCATTTATGTTTAATCATCCCATTAACCATAAATCAACAACCATTTACTCTATATAATATCAAAAATATTTAGTTATAGCCAACTTTGTTCGATTATTTCATAATTTCTACCATAATTAGATTTCATTCCGATTATCGAATCAAACGACGTTTATTCTCGACATTAAACACTTTTCCCAACCAAATTCAAATCCACAACAGGCCAAACACCTCAATTATATCCTAGGGTTTCGATCATGATGGAAATTTGGGTTAGGGTTCGATACATTTAAATCCAAGGGTGTAACCCAACGTTATCGACGTCTACAAACTCGTATCTATCGAAAGAATTAAACAAAGACCACATCTCCACTCACACATATGAAGCATGAAAATCACAGCCCACACACCCTCCAAATCATCACTCAAATAGCAACAAAAGTGGTATAGAAAAGAAGGTTTACCTCAAGTCATCTGGGAGTACGCGTCTAGAATTCGATTTCACCGAACGATTTGCAAAATAGAGGGAGATGAAAGCTTGAGGTCTACTTCTCCTATGGGGGCTGATATGCACGGTTTTTTTTGAAGAAAATGAGTGGAAGATGAAGTCTAGATTAATATATAATTGATTAGAATCTTCTAGATTTAGTTTATTATGTAAAATATTTTTAATTATTCTTTTAATCTTCCAATATTTTATTTTCCTACCATATGATATTACATTTAGGATTTCTTTATACCCTCATTTAGCATTTAGATTCTAGTTTAAGGTAAAATTATTCCCGTCTATATCTTCAAAAGTTTCGCCGATTGTTTTCGCTAAAAACTGAAAAAATATGCGATAGAATTTTTTTTTATTACCTTCTAATGGCCCAAAATAATTCCTCACATTATTTACAATTATGCTAGGCCATAATTTTATAATTTATAAAATTATTAGCCCTTAGCTTCGATTTACGATTTTACGTGGGTAAAAGAAATTGCCGAAAATCGCATAATCGACATTTCGTATTAAATTTCTACCTTATAGTTTAACTTAACTACTATTCCTCATCACATATCCAAACGTTTCGTCAAGCCCTATAATTCGGGATTTTACAACTCTTCTCCCCCTAAAAGAATTTCGTCCTCGAAATTTCACTTGATTTAAATAGCTATAAACATTTATCGTATCATATCATCTAATCTCATATTAGCTTTTAATTTCGCACAACCTTCGTATTTTCGTATAACATCATTCAATCTCTTATAATCACATGGAACTTATTTTTTTATCAAACCAACAAATCACAACAAAGTTCAAATATCAAGTCAGTATTCATCAACAACCATATTTGTTTTCAAATCCCATCATATATCGAGCATAAGCCTTTTTTTGCATTCTACTTTCATTTTCAAATATATAATTCATATGAATCTCTTTCTTTCAATCATATCAGATTTCACCTCATATGACTTAGTTTCAAACACATTCATCTATCTCATGCAACGCACAAATTTTCCATCATATCACATTATATGCATATAGCTCACTTTCTAGCACCGTATAGTCCATTTAGAGCACGCAGTCACATATATCACTTCATCCAAAACATTATATAGTTCCACACATTCACATCTCAATATTCATCATCACAACATTAAATCTTGAACTCTTAGTACTAGTATCAGAACTCAATAAAAACTCATATAACAAGATCTGAATACACGGACCATATATCCAGGCATATCAGACCATATATCATCACATTTCCATTCCCAAGTCACACATATATCAAGACACATCAAATCACATGTCACATATCACGGTTATCATATACGTTTCATATGTCCACATATTATAACACATTTTATCACATGTGCTAGTTCGCACATAATCATATATAGAAATACATACCGATCACCTCAAATATTTGCACTCATTTGTCTCAAGTGCTTAGTGATAACACACAGGTATATGGGTTAAGCGAAGTACACCCGCATGGGCTGATCGAATACTCCCGTCGCACCATATACCACATTTCATTTTCAAATTTCATCATATATTGGTCATCAATACATTTCACATTCTTACAACACACATATGATTCATTGGATTCCATACTTTCAAGCATAGTACCCTTCTTCCTCATATCGCTCAATTTCAAGCTCATATATTTATTTCATTTAAACTCACATTTTTAGACATATCATTTCATATATATTATAGCTTACTTAGAGCACCCATTTTCATTTTCCATTTCATTTCTAAATCCTCATTTAAATTTCCATATTCGCTTAGCTCGTCTTCGAGCGCACACATAGTTCTTACGGAGTTCACATTCTAATCTGATCACATTTTGTATCACATATCTTATATCATGTATAATTACTTAGCTTATATCTTTATCGCATCACATCATATTTCCTATTGCCCAATTCCGAGCACACATATAATCTATACAGAATTCATACTTCCATACACATCACATAGCTCGATCTCGAACGCACATATAACCAATTCAACGGCACACAGATTCAGATCCCATCATTTATTTCTCATTTTTCTTATAACCAACAAGTGCCCATAATCCAATAGTATGCAATATCAATCACATAACATGTCAACAGTCATCAGTATTCACACAATCATCAAGTATTCCACATGACATCCACACATCACATCAATATCACATATCACATCCATATCCTCATTACGTGCTCAACTATTTAATTTCAGCATTTACAAAACATCCCAACATCATTTACAATTACAACAGAAACTACTAATCGTATCGTACAGCAAACCAATCATATCATAAAGCTACCAAATTGCATCGTATAATACCATACAGAACTCAAGCATAACATATATCATCTCAATCACATCATATTGCCCCACTTGAGGTCCGATCGAATCCTCCTATCACCGTATATCATATATCAGTTCCTCCCATCACACCATATATCGCGTATCATATTTTCGATCACATCATATTTCATATATTAACACTCATTTCCTACAATTCTCAACATAACATACCAACATCTTATTTTGACATATTATCGAATAATACAATTGAAGCAAATCTCATTTCTTTCATTAGGACACACTTTTCATCACTATTTTCAGACACACCCTCCCTGCACTTTTTAAGTCTTTTACACAAAATAACATTACCGAGAGTCGAACTATATGAGGTGGCCAGTCTCATATAACATCTTTCTCGGTCACACGGGAAACTATGTCCCGTACTTTACTAACTTCTTTCCACTTTATAAATAGGCAGCTGCATCGAGTCACTGGTACTAACAGACATTTACTCCTATGTGGCATGTTTCTACACACTTTACTGAATCACTTCTTTCCAGAACCGCCTAAACCTTTGCTCTGATACCAACTTGTAACACCCCTTACCCGGTAGGTAAACCCACCGAATACGTGGTGTCACGTTTCAGTATCGACAACACGTACTGAAATTTTCCTATTTTCTTTTTAGCTTAAAAAGAGCAATTAAAAACTATTACAATTAAAAACTTAACATTTATCCAGCGAAAGATCAAAGATTGAACTATTATACAACATGCCACGACTTTTAACCATGTTGATCACCAGTGACCCGCCAAAAATTGCAAAGCTGCCCAACCACACTGACATACTATCAACTCTAACCTGCAGGGGGGTAAAAGATGATAGGAGTGAGCTTTCCACAGCTCAGTAGATATATCCAAACTATAAAAATTAATTTTCTAATCTAAACTGTATTGAGACTTTACATTATTTATCTTTTACTTATAACCATTCATTCTTAGCACTTCCCACTTTCATAATTTACTATATTAATCTTTTACCCGTCAACACATATTAATTTCCGTATCACCTTCCACATGTTGTCATTTCTTAAGACATCATATATCATGATTCTTTTCTTGTATTACCATATATCACTTTATTACAACATCTATACGTTCACCGTGTTTTCCAGATAATATCTCATAACAATACTATCAAATTGCACCATAATTCTTCATATACTTACTTACAAAATACATGTTTCCATATAATTCCTTAATTTAATCAAATAGCTAATTATTAATTATTCACACTTATTCTTATCTTATAAGCATATTACTTCCCATAATCTGTCATACGTCCTATTTCCATATCCAAAGTCATTCAGTCATTTATAACTTTATGTCACATTCTTATCCACACACCAACGCAGACAAATCGCAAATGTTAACCCATTTCAAACACATATAACGATCGCCAAGGTACTCATATACCGAAATACATATAATCAGAAATAATATACAACCTATATCATAAACAATTCCATATCCATATACATATGCCTCTCTATTCCTTTTTATTATTCTGTGACGGATCAGGCCTGGTATCTGCCCGCAATTTCCAATATGATTGACCCGTAGGTCGCAATATGATTTGACCCGAAGGTCCCACTGTGATTTGACCCGAAGGTCCCAATATGATTTGACCCGAAGGTCCCACTGTGATTTGACCCGAAGGTCCCACTGTGATTTGACCCGAAGGTCCCACTGTGATTTGACCCGAAGGTCCCAATATGTCCACTGTGATTTCAGATCCAGGGCAAGACCGTCACAGATCCTCTTTAGTCGAATGATTCATATAATTCCAATATCATATGCAAAACATATCAATTTCATCAATCACATATCCATATCTTATCCTACCAAATAATTCGAATATAACATATAAAACATATCTGTTGCATCAATCACATATCCATATCGTATTCCACCATCAATATCAAATAACGCATAACCATATTTAGTTCACACCATATAACCCAAATATTCACCACAATCAACATATAGCAATCAACCACATAATATATGTAAAATTAAAAGTGTGATTCATACACACTTCAACGCATATTATCACATTTCACACCATATTATTTCTATCATCATCATATAATTATATTTATACAATTTCTTTGTAGAACTTTCATATCATGTTTATAAATATCATAATAATTCCATTGGTGTCTTCTAATGACATATATATAATTATCACATAGAATAACATATTATTATACATTTAGTTCACACAGTTCGAACCAGAGAAGTAAAATTCATAGTAAGAATATCCTACCTCTTAGGCTTATGAACATAAGCATATTTCACCTTGATACTTCTCTACCTTCTAGGTTCACTCCTTTGTCTCCAAAACGCACTATAGGTTCCTTCGTCTTTATGCGTAATATAAATAGCGTAACTATTAATAACTCATATTTACCCAAAGAAGTCAATTTATAATCCAACATGATTCACTCAAGGATTCCCAATAGTTTAAGAGATATTCTTGTTTTCCCACAGACTACCAAAATCAGACAATTTCTGGCAGTATTTTCTAAACAATTTTTGTAAATGGTATTTGTACTCTTTAATTAATCATAAAATTCAGAGAACAACTAAAAACCTTATAGTTAATTTAGAAATTATGAAATCAAGTTTTCATCGATCTTACATGCCCTAAATATTTCGGATAACACATACCAAAATATGACAAAGTACCAGAATTTTGATAGTTCGTAGCTGTATTGTTATAACAATTTATACACATAGTAAACGAACTCCTAAATTCTCCATAAAATTCAGGGACTCTCAAGACTCATCAGAGTTATTATAAAAATTGATAAACCAAACTTTTCACAGTCCTAAATATTCAAAACAATTCGGAATATGGGTCTGAAAAACAGAGGAGTAAATCTGACTCATACTTTTGTATCAAATTCTATTTCCATTTATGTTTAATCGTCCCATTAACCATAAATCAACAACCATTTACTCTATATAATATCAAAACTATTTAGTTATAGCCAACTTTGTTCGATTATTTAACAATTTCTACCATAATTGGATTTCATTCCGATTATCGAATCAAACGACGTTTATTCACGACGTTAAACACTTTTCCCAACCAAATTCAAATCCACAACAGGCCAAACACCTCAATTATATCCTAGGGTTTCGATCATGATGGAAATTTGGGTTAGGGTTCGATACATTTAAATCCAAGGGTGTAACCCAACGTTATCGACGTCTACAAACTCGTATCTATCGAAAGAATTAAACAAAGACCACACCTCCACTCACACATATGAAGCATGAAAATCACAGCCCACACACCCTCCAAATCATCACTCAAATAGCAAAAAAAGTGGTATTGAAAAGAAGGTTTACCTCAAGTCATCGGGGAGAACGCGTCTAGAATTCGATTTCACCGAACGATTTGCAAAATAGAGGGAGATGAAAGCTTGAGGTCTACTTCTCCTATGGGGGCTGATATGCACGGTTTTTTTTGAAGAAAATGAGTGGAAGATGAAGTCTAGATTAACATATAATTGATTAGAATCTTCTAGATTTAGTTTATTATGTAAAATATTTTTAATTATTCTTTTAATATTCCAATATTTTATTTTCCTACCATATGATATCACATTTAGGATTTCTTTATACCCTCATTTAGCATTTAGATTCTAGTTTAAGGTAAAATTATTCCCGTCTATATCTTCAAAAGTTTCGCCGATTGTTTTCGCTAAAAACTGAAAAAATATGCGATAGAATTTTTTTTTATTACCTTCTAATGGCCCAAAATAATTCCTCACATTATTTACAATTATGCTAGGCCATAATTTTATAATTTATAAAATTATTAGCCCTTAGCTTCGATTTACGATTTTACGTGGGTAAAAGAAATTGCCGAAAATCGCATAATCGACATTTCGTATTAAATTTCTACCTTATAGTTTAACTTAACTACTATTCCTCATCACATATCCAAACGTTTCGTCAAGCCCTATAATTCGGGATGTTACATAATTGCCGGCCCAACTCATTATTTTAAACCCGAGTCCCCTTCTTGTTTTATACTTAATTGTTCATTTAGTATATCGGTCAAACCTCCTTGATGAAACCCTAGCCTATTTTTCCTTGTTATATTTAAGTCCGTTTAAGTCGCGATCGCCGCATTTATTATACCCTAGAAGGGCGGTCGTGACAGTTTGTTATCAGAGCCTCAGTTTATTTCTGCTCTGGACCCAAGAGTCTTGTTTGAGTCAAATCCATTCATGTGTAAATTAACTAGTTGATAATCGTCGAAGGCTCAACACCACGACTCGTCCCCGCCCAACCACGAAGAATGAGGTAATAAGTATCTTGATTAATATTGGTCTGAAACTGTGAAATGTTGTAAATTGCGATGGGAATATTACTCTTATGAGAATGAAGATATTCCTATGAGAATCGAAGTTAATATGACGTCTTTGAAAATGTTGCTTGGAAGTGAGGGATGAGGAAAATACATGGATATGAAATTGCTTAATATGACTATGCCAAAAATGATGAATATTGTTGTGCACACCCCGATAGGGAAAATCGGCGAATATGTGATTGGACTTCTATGAGTTTGGATAGATGAAATTCTAAATGATTGATATTACATGAATTGTGAAACGTGATGTATGATTGTGAACTTGTATTGGTCGATGTTGAGATTTGCTATCACGTCCGCGAAACTGCAAAATTTACTTGAAGGAAATACATGTTGCTTCCATGAACGACAAAATTTTATGCCTAGGCGGTTGAAATTTCATGACCATGAAACTGTGAGTGATACGCGTGTAGTTGCGAGTTGTGTTTGTGATACATATGAGCATGATGATTTAAGAAATGCGATTCCATGGATGATTGATTGACTGAGTGTTGCTATTCACATATATTAATGTGCGATGTTTTTACGCTATGGAACACCAAATGACTTATGCGAATAAATGTGTTGATTGTGCAATATATGGATGACGTATATGTGGTGAAAATTCATGACCGATGAATTACGAGGTATTGTATAGAACCACTATTAAAGTGAAATGTGGAACTTCTGAACTTTGTTGCAAACGTAGGAGTCATATGAAGCTTGAGTTAGGTAATGATCAAATATACGTTGAAGTACGAGACTTCAAGCTATGCTTGAAATTATAGAGTGCCTAAGAGGTAGGCTAGACTGAACGTGCTAGAACTTAGTTGTAAGTTGACAACTGCAATATCACTTTCCTGAGTGATAAAACCAACGCAAATATATATTTCGAACTTTGGTATATCTTCACAAGGGCGAAATCATACCTAAGATCTAATAAAACTAGCAGTCTTGCATACCATCCCAAAGTGGCGATGCGACACAAGTACGACGAAGTTTACGACACTTTAAGACCACGTGTGCAATGGCAAAGCATCTCGAAAACTACGTGGCATGCAAGAAGACTTTGAAGATGCGACCATTAAAAATAGTTATTAATTTTTGACGATACGATGAATCTCAACTCGGAATCCACGATTTCATAGAACGATGTTACCATGTTCAGGCTCGCGAAAATGTGCGAGGGAGTGTGACCCTCGTTGCTAGAATGAACGTTTTACTTTCAACAGTACTTACTTGGATTCTAAGTTCCTTTCGGGACGTTTTGAATAAACGTGAGACCTTGCCTATTTAAACACCTTGGTTGACTCCCAATTTGCAAGTAATGTCCATTATTTTTTTCCCTATATCGAGTCATGACTCACTTGTCTCGAAAGTTTGTGTTTGCCTTAGTAACGTTGGATAGCTTGATTGAGTAGTCTCCTTTGATTCATCATTCATAAGGACAATATTTTGACCTTATGAACTTCCGTCATTGAACTTCATTCCTAAGGTTGTTTGCAGTTATGACCTTCAGTATGATCACACCTCCAGACATGTTTTCTTCAAAGAATGAAATATTATTCTTGGATCTGTTTCACCTCTTTATTTTGTAACCATGTATGTGACAAGTTCTTTCTTGCAGAAGTGAAATTCTTTTTAGCTCGGTTTCACTACATATATTGTTTCATACTCGATGATTTTTCTTTCTGCAACACCAAGTTAAGGCTATCCTGTTATTTTCTTCCTTAACGGGTTGATCGTGTTAAATTTCTGAAAAGTTCCATTCACTTTGAGTTGTCTTTAACAAACCCGTGAACCCATTGATGTGATTTCATCTTTTTCAATAACATGATGTTGTTGAACTATCATTTGCACTACTTCATGACATTTGTCCATGTTTCTAAATCCTGCCACGACTGATTATTTTAGGCCTTGACATGTTTGAACGATATCCTTCATTGATGTCTGGAATTTTGCAAATTGTGATCTAGCAGTCGGCTATGGAATTTGAGAATTTTTGCAGTTTCATCATGTTTCCATGACCTATCTCATGTTCTTCAAAGCTCTCATCAGATGTAAATTCTCAAAGCTCTATGGGTTTTATTTGATACCTCTAAACCATTTAATTCTCAGAATGGGCGGGTTGAGTCCAATGAAACTCAATCATTGCATTGTTGTTCTTGTTTCCTTGGTTAATTTTGGAGCCTTCCCGACTAAAGACATCCTAAGCAATGTTGCAACAATTTGAAATCTGTTCATATCCAAGTAAGACTGTTGGGTCAAATTTCTAATCCTTTATACTAGACGGTAGGGAAATGCAGTAGTTGACTCGGATTTACACAAGGAATAAGTTTTTATAGTCAGACATGCTCAAAAATGGCACACCAACCAGAAGCGTCGACGTAACTGACGAGATACATTTATGAGTGAACGATCGAACGACAAGCGAATAATGAATATAAGAAGATGTATCTACGGTCACCATCGTGCGAGGAAATTGTAGAGGGAGTACAAGCCTCATCATAGAGTTTATTGCACAAAATAAATATCGTCAACAAGAGAGAACATATGAAAGGTGACGAGAAAAAGCCACGGGACGACTAGACGATCGAGAAAAGAAATGTGTGATAATACCATGAATATTAGAAAATTGTGTCGGAGTTGGAAGACAAAACGAGGAGAGTTAATAGTAATTTTCATGGGAGAACCGGCCAAGGCCGAATCATTAATACGCGCACTGGAGCGAATTTTCGCAATCCTAGGATGCAATGATCGAGAACGGTTAAGTTGTGTGAACTACCAACTGACCGACGCTGCCGACTTCTGGTGGGACACCAGGATGAAGACAATGCCCCGAGACCAAGCAGAAGGAATGACTTGGGAAGGCTTCAAGGTGGAAGTGTATAGCAAGTACGTGCCGAAGAGCTACCGGAAGGCGAAGGCATCTGAATTCTACAATCTGACCCCAGGACGTATGACCGTGCACTCAACAGCATGGCACGATATGCACCTGATCAAGTCGATACAGACGAGAAGCTGTCTGATAAGTTCCGCGCGGGACTAAGGCACGAGATAAAGATGTCATTGGCGAGCCGTGGGAGACTTCCCTACGCGGAAGCACTGGCTCTAGCACTGGATATTGAGGCAGCGATGCCTAAGGAGAGAGCTAAGGAAATCACTACCTCGTCATCACACCACTCCTGGGAGAAATGGAAGTGGGATGATTCTAGGATTCCATACGACGGAAAACGGTACCAGTCGAGTCAGCATCGGTCTCAACACGGAGAGGAGATGGAGGAAAGGAAAGTGGAAGACGTCGTTGTTGTGCGAGGATTTCCAGACGTTTTTCCGAAGTGTTACCTGGACCACCGCCAGATCGACAAGGGGAGTTTACGATCGACCTCGAACCAGTAGCCGCACCTATGTCTAAGGCACCGTATCGAATGGCGCCTAAAGAGTGGGAGGAACTCAAGATACATCTTCAAGAGCTCATGGACCTAGGATTCGTTTGGCCTAGTGTCTCACCGTGGGGCACACCGGTGCTTTTCGTCAAGAAAAAGGACGGGTCGATGAGAATGTGTATCGACTATAGAGAATGTGTATCGACTATAGATGACCTGTTTGACCAACTTCGAGGGGCCGGTGTGTTCTCAAAGATGGACTTAAGGTCCGGATACCATCAGTTAAGAGTCTGAGGAGAAGATGTACCAAAGACGGCCTTTCGTACGAGGTATGACCACTATGAGTTTGTTGTGATGCCGTTTGGGTTGACTAATGCACCTGCAGCATTCATGGACTTGATGAATCGAGTGTTCCACCCATACTTGGATAAATTTGTCTTGATCTTCATAGATGACGTACTCGTCCACTCGAAGAATGAGAAAGAGCACGAGGAACATCTACGAATCACCTTGGAGACGTTGAGGACCGAGAAGCTATACGCTAAATTCAGCAAGTGTGAGTTTTGGCTGAACGAAGTCAATTTTCTCGGTCACATTGTGTCGACAGAAGGAATCCGAGTGGATCCCACCAAGGTTGAGGCGGTACAACAATGGAAGGCACCTTCGACACCAAACGAGATTCAGAGTTTCCTGGGTTTAGCAGGATATTACCGAAGGTTTATAGAAGGATTCCCCAAGATAGCGAGGCCAATGACCCAACAACTCAAGAAGGGGGTAAAAGTCAATTGCACCCCGGAGTGTGAGACAAGTTTTCAACTTTTGAAGGAGAAACTGACCACTGCACCAATCTTAGTTGTGCTAGAGCCTGGAATGAGCTACGTGGTCTACACGGACGCTTCGAAGGTGGGACTTGGATGTGTGTTGATTCAGAACAACAAAGTGATCGCGTAAGCGTCACGACAATTGAGACCGCACAAGTTGAACTACCCAACCCACAACTTGGAGCTAGCAGCAATAGTGCATGCCCTAAAGATTTGGAGACATCATCTCTACGGAGTTCGATGTGAGATCTTTACGGACCACAAAAGCCTGAAATATTTCTTTGAGCAAAAGGATTTAAACATGCGACAACGAATGTGGCTCGAATTGGTGAAAGGCTACGATTGTGGCATCAATTACCACCCCGGCAAGGCAAATGTAGTGGCAGATGCCTTGAGCCGGAAGGGTCATTCCCAACTGGCCACTTTTCTCACCAACAAAGAAAGCCTGGTCCGCGAGTTTAGTAAGATGCGTTTGGAGGTAGTGAGAGCACCTGAAACGGTGGAAGCGCGAATCGCCACTTTAGTTGTTGAAACTGATCTAAGGTTGAGAACTGTTGAAGCACAACGAATGGATGCGAAACTAGAGAAAATACGTGTAGAGGTGCGAATTATAGACCGACTCACCAAGTGTGCGCATTTCATACCGATCCCCGTAACGCATGGATCGAGCAAGCTAGCTCGGATCTACATAAAGGAAATAGTGCGACTGCATGGAGTCCCAGTGACAATCACGTCCGACCGTGACCCGAAATTCACTTCAAGATTTTGGATTAGCCTACAACGAGCTAGGCACTCGACTGAATTTCAGCACAGCATTCCATCCGCAGACGGACGGGCAATCCGAAAGAACGATCCAAACCCTCGAGGATATGTTAAGAGCCGTGGTGTTAGACCGAGGAGGAAGTTGGGTGTCCGCACTACCACTAATTGAGTTCGCCTACAACAACAATTTCCAGACAAAGATAAACATGGCGTCGTATGAAGCCTTGTACAGGAGAAAGTGTAGATCCCCGCTCTACTGGGACGAAGTTGGTGAGAGAAAGGGTACTCGGGCCCGATGCAGTCGAAGAAATGGCTGGAATCGTTCGACAAATTCATGCGAGGATAAAAGAAGCTCAAGACAGACAGAAGTCATACGCGGATGCACGACAAACTGACTTACAATTTCAAGCGGACGATAAGGTCTTTCTCAAGGTATCCCCGTCGAAAGGGATAACGCGCTTTGGTGTCAAGGAAAAATTGAAACCGCCATTTATTGGGCCTTATGAAATCCTCGAAGGAGTGAGTCTTGTTGCATACCGTTTGGCGCTACCCCCCAAGCCTTCGGAACGTGCACAACGTCTTTCATGTGTCGCAATTGCGGAAATACGTGTTTGACCCAAAGCACGTGATTCACTACCAAGAAGTCGCGTTGAACCCGAACTTGAGCTATGAGGAGAGACCTCAAACGATTTTTGACCGAAAGGTCCAGAACGTGAGAAATAAACCAGTTGCTTACGTGAAAGTACAGTGGAGAAACCACGGGCACGAAGAAGCCACGTGGGAGATTGAGGACAAGATGATGGAATTATACCCAGAACTTTTCCCACGAGAGTACCAAATTTCAGGACGAAATTTCTTTTAAGAGTGGTAGGATATAACGCCCCACTTTTCGAACCCTAAGACGATTTCAGTTATATCTTTGATTGCCGCAATTAAATGACGAATTGTTATGTATTTGCTTTGGTGACCTAATTCTGATTTGACCGAGTCAAATTCGTCGATTTATGACGTGGCTTTAATTAATTGATGCGGAATGAAATATATATTGCAGTAAATTATTTTTTTTTGGGAGTGAGATTTAAATAGGATCATCAATAATTACCTTGCCCTTTTGTTGAGAAAATTCGACCACTGTTAATTGTTGGAGAGGAATTTTATTTCCTTGGATTTAATTATTTACTTGGGATAATTATCCAATTAAATCCAAAGCCTAATTACTTTATTTCTTCATGAGAAAATCGACTCCTATTGTTGTACTAAGGGAAATTTATAAATTTTCCAAATTTTGTGGGAGGGAGGAATTATTTATTATTTATTTGGATCCCTTATTTAGTTGTTTCCATGAATGAATTGGAATATCCTAGCAAATCTTACCTTACTTTATTTTAGTAAGGATTTGGAAATTTTTCCTTGTGGGAGGGCAAAATCAAACGCCTACTTCCTTATAATGTGGGAGGATTTTTATTAATTTTTCTGCTCCATATTATTTTATTCTGCTCCGTGAAAATATCAAATTAAATCAAAGGCTAATTAAATAGCCAAAATTTTCGAAAATTCCTCCTTATTTCCTCCCTCAAATTCACGCCAATCATCCCCCTCTAATCTTTATTTAATTTATTCTCCCAAATCTTCAAATTAATTATGGGATATTTTATTTTCAACTCTATCAATAGAGACTAAACTAAACCTAAACACTAGCCACCCAATCCCACACGCCAACACTCTCTCTCACACGCCCATTCTCTCTTCCCCACTCCTCCCACACTTGTTCTTCAACTCTACTCAAGATCCTTTCGATTCGCCAAGAGTTTGTTGAAGAATCAATAGTTATATTCGTTTCTACCGATTGTTTCGTTCAAGAAAGGTACAATCAAACCTCTGTTTTTCATTCCTCTCCATCTAAACATTCTTTTGACTCCCTCATGCATACAGTGAGTGTAGGGATTTCAAATCTAAGGATTTAATCGGTGGGAATTTGTATTTGTATGTGTGTATGCGTTTTGAATGAAATTATATGAAGATTTAATGAATCATTGGTGAATGATGCATGATTATAAGAAAACATGAGTGTGAGGACTCTTTTAAGCATGTTTGTGTGTTAAAACCATGAAAAGGTTGTGTTTGAATGAATGGGGATAAAACCCTAATTCGAAATTTTTAAGTATTGAAAACTGTGGATTCGGACAGTAGATTCCGACACGTTTTTGACTAACCAAATGAACTCCTTTTTATTCAATTCGTTTTTTTTGACTAAACTTCATGATGTCTTCTGTGTATTGTGTGAATTTCAACTCATTTGGACAAAAGATGAATTTCTGGTGAATTTTTGAAGTTGACTGCGCAATTCTGCCGGAAAATGTTTTCTCGACCAGTAGGTTACGTTTTCGATTTGACCGACCTAAAAAGGTTATTTTGACATGAATTTGTAACTGGAAGTTATTTGATGAGTCTACTGCATTGTTGTAAAATTTCAGCCCCAACGGAAGTCGGGTGAGTTTTTAATAATTTTTATAAAATGGTTGCGCAGTGCTGCCAGATTTCTATCTTTACAAAAACAACTATGTTGTTATAAGTGATATACATGATTTATATATGTGATGACGTGATGTGTTATTCAAAGATGGGGAAAAAGGAAACGTTGGGGACATGCACGATTTTGAGTCGGTATTTGAGACTGATTGTGATACACATAATGTAAAGGTGATAACTCGCGCTCTCAGCGTGACAGCAAGGGAAAGGAAATACTTGAAATCTATGCAGTCGAGGTGGACTTTCTTTTAAATAAAGACGATGTCCTAATATTTTACCGATGAGAATGAAATTGTGTTTATCATGCCTTGTTTGGTTTTAACGTGCCTATCTGATGTGGCTTTTGCCACTATTATTTAAATCGAATTCGGGTCCTCGTAGAGCCGCAAACTCTACTTGGATTAGTGTATACCAATGGTAGACCGTGTGTCAGCGTACGAGTTGGCCGGTCTACTGACCTGGTTTACGGCCGCATTCCTTGTCATGTATGTACGGATATGGCTAACGTCTATGAGAAAATGACTGATCAGTCGACTTTTTTACAATGGGAAATGATTTTGAGTGCCTCTGGCCTTTCTAAAGCTAAACCCTAATGGTTACTTACGTATGTCATGATAGATAAATAATAATTTTTATGAAAATGTTTTTGGCATAAGTCCACTGAGTATCTTTATAGTACTCAGCCATGCATGTGTTTTCCTTACGTGCAGGTTGAGCGGCGGCGAGAGGTTGGTGGTGTTGAGCAAGTAACTTGAAGAATTAAATGTTTATCTTTGAATTATGGGTGTCGTTGTGTCTTCACACATGACGTCACTCCTTCTCTTGGTCGTTTTCCGCTGCGATATTTCCTTTACTTATTAGTTGTTGGGCCGAACTTAAATTTGTCCCGTTATTATTTTCTTGTGATTCTGTTGGATAATGTCAAACTCTTGATCGTTTCCTTTGACTATTAATTGCCGGCCCAACTCATTATTTTAAACCCGAGTCCCCTTCTTGTTTTATAGTTCATTTAGTATGTCGGTCAAACCTCCTTGATGAAACCCTAGCCTATTTTTCCTTGTTATATTTAAGTCCGTTTAAGTCGCGATCGTCGCATTTATTATACCCTAGAAGGGCGGTCGTGACAGTTTGGTATCAGAGCCTCAGTTTCTTTCCGCTCTGGACCCAAGAGTCTTGTTTGAGTCAAAATCCATTCATGTGTAAATTGACTAATTGATAATCGTCGAAGGCTCAACACCACGACTCATCCCCACCCAACCACGAAGAATGAGGTAATAAGTATCTTGATTAATATTGGTCTGAAACTGTGAAATGTTGTAAATTGCGATGGGAATATTACTCTTGTGAGAATGAAGATATTCCTATGGTAATCGAAGCTAATATGACGTCTTTGAAAATGTTGCTTGGAAGTGAGGGATGATGAAAATACATGGATATGAAATTGCTTAATATGACTATGCCAAAAATGATGAATATTGTTGTGCACACCCCGATAGGGAAAATCGGCGAATATGTGATTGGACTTCTATGAGTTTGGATAGATGAAATTCTAAATGATTGATATTACATGAATTGTGAAACGTGAAGTATGATTGTGAACTTGTATTGGTCGATGTTGAGATTTGCTATCACGTCCGCGAAACTGCAAAATTTACTTGAAGGAAATACATGTTGCTTCCATGAACGACAAAATTTTATGCCTAGGCGGTTGAAATTTCATGACCATGAAACTGTGAGTGATACGCGTGTAGTTGCGAGTTGTGTTTGTGATACAGATGAGCATGATGATTTATGAAATGCGATTCCATGGATGATTGATTGACTGGGTGTTGCTATTCACATATATTAATGTACGATGTTTGTTATGCTATGGAACACCAAATGACTTATGCGAATAAATGTGTTGATTGTGCAATATATGGATGACGTATATGTGGTGAAAATTCATGACCGATGAATTACGAGGTATTGTATAGAACCACTATTAAAGTGAAATGTAGAACTTCTGAACTTTGTTGCGAACGTAGGAGTCATATGAAGCTTGAGTTAGGTAATGATCAAATATACGTTGAAGTACGAGACTTCAAGCTATGCTTGAAAGTATAGAGTGCCTAAGAGGTAGGCCAGACTGAACGTGCTAGAACTTAGTTGTAAGTTGACAACTGCAATATCACTTTCCAGAGTGATAAAACCAACGAAAATATATATTTCGAACTTTGGTATATCCTCACAAGGGCGAGATCATACCTAAGGTCTAATAAAACTAGCAGTCTTGCATACCATGCCAAAGTGGCGATGCGACACAAGTACGATGACATTTACGACACTTTAAGACCACGTGTGCAATGGCAATGCATCTCGAAAACTACGTGGCATGGCAAGAAGACTTTGAAGATGCGACCATCAAAAATAGTTATTAATTTTTGACGATACGATGAATCTCAACTCAGAATCCACGATTTCATAGAACGATGTTACCATGTTCAGGCTCGCGAAAATGTGTGAGGGAGTACGACCCTCGTAGCTAGAATGAACGTATTTCAACAGTACTTACTTGGATTCTAAGTTCCTTTCGAGACGTTTTGAATAAACGTGAGACCTTGCCTATTTAAACACCTTGGTTGACTCCCAATTTGCAAGTAATGTCCATTATTTTTTTCCCTATATCGAGTCATGACTCACTTGTCTCGAAAGTTTGTGTTTGCCTTTGTAACGTTGGATAGCTTGATTGAGTAGTCTCCTTTGATTCATCATTCATAAGGACAATATTTTGACCTTATGAACTTCCGTCATTGAACTTCATTCCTAAGGTTGTTTGCAGCTATGACCTTCAGTATGATCACACCTCCAGACATGTTTTCTTCAAAGAATGGAATATTATTCTTGGAACTACTGGTTCACCTCTTTATTTTGTAACCATGTATGTGACAAGTTCTTTCTTGCAGAAGTGAAATTCTTTTTAGCTCGGTTTCACTACATATATTGTTTCATACTCGATGATTTTTCTTTCTGCAACACCAAGTTAAGGCTATCATGTTCTTTTCTTCCTTAACAGGTTGATCGAGTTAAATTTCTGAAAAGTTCCATTCACTTTTAGTTGTCTTTAACAAACCCGTGAACTCATTGATGTGATTTCATCTTTTCCAATAACATGATGTTGTTGAACCATCATTTGTACTACTTCATGACATTTGTCCATGTTTCTAAATCCTGCCGCGACTGATTATTTTTTGCCTTGACATGTTTGAACGATATCCTTCATTGCTGTCCGGAATTTTGCGAATTGTGATCTAGCAGTCGGCTATGGAATTTGAGAATTTTTGCAGTTTCATCCTGTTTCCATGACCTATCTCATGTTCTTCAAAGCTCTCATCAGAAGTAAATTCTCAAAGCTCTATGGGTTTTATTTGATACCTCTAAACCATTTAATTCTCAGAATGGACGGGTTGAGTCCAATGAAACTCAATCATTGCATTGTTGTTCTTGTTTCCTTGGTTAATTTTGGAGCCTTCCCGACTAAAGACATCCTTAGCAATGTTGCAACAATTTGAAATCTGTTCATATCCAAGTAAGACTGCTGGGTCAAATTTCGAATCCTTGATACTAGACGGTAGGGAAATGCAGTAGTTGACTCGGATTTACACAAGGAATAAGTTTCTATAGTCAGACATGCTCAAAAATGGCACACCAACCAGAAGCGTCCGCGTAACTGACGAGATACATTTATGAGTGAACGATCGAACGACAAGCGAATAATGAATATGAGAAGATGTATCTACGGTCACCATCGTGCGAGGAAATTGTAGAGGGAGTACAAGCCCCATCATAGAGTTTATTGCACAAAATAAATATCGTCAACAAGAGAGAACATATGAAAGGTGACGAGAAAGAGCCACAGGACGACTATACGATTGAGAAAAGAAATGTGTGATAATACCATGAATATTAGAAAATTGTGTCGGAGTTGGAAGACAAAACGAGGAGAGTTAATAGTAATTTTCATGGGAGAACCGGCCAAGGCCGAATCATTAATACGCGCACTGGAGCGAATTTTCGCAATCCTAGGATGCAATGATCGAGAACGGTTAAGTTGTGTGAACTACCAACTGACCGACGCTGCCGACTTCTGGTGGGACACCAGGATGAAGACAATGCCCCGAGACCAAGCAGAAGGAATGACTTGGGAAGGCTTCAAGGTGGAAGTGTATAGCAAGTACGTGCCGAAGAGCTACCGGAAGGCGAAGGCATCTGAATTCTACAATCTGACCCCAGGACGTATGACCGTGCACTCAACAGCATGGCACGATATGCACCTGATCAAGTCGATACAGACGAGAAGCTGTCTGATAAGTTCCGCGCGGGACTAAGGCACGAGATAAAGATGTCATTGGCGAGCCGTGGGAGACTTCCCTACGCGGAAGCACTGGCTCTAGCACTGGATATTGAGGCAGCGATGCCTAAGGAGAGAGTTAAAGAAATCACTACCTCGTCATCACACCACTCCTGGGAGAAATGGAAGTGGGATGATTCTAGGATTCCATACGACGGAAAACGGTACCAGTCGAGTCAGCATCGGTCTCAACACGAAGAGGAGATGGAGGAAAGGAAAGTGGAAGACGTCGCTGTTGTGCGAGGATTTCCAGACGTTTTTCCGAAGTGTTACCTGGACCGCCGCCAGATCGACAAGGGGAGTTTACGATCGACCTCGAACCAGGAGACGTACCTGTGTCTAAGGCACCGTATCGAATGGCGCCTAAAGAGTGGGAGGAACTCAAGATACAACTTCAAGAGCTCATGGACCTAGGATTCGTTAGGCCTAGTGTCTCACCGTGAGGCACACCGGTGCTTTTTGTCAAGAAAAAGGATGGGTCGATGAGAATGTGTATCGACTATAGAGAGTTGAACAAATTGACTCTCAAGAACGAGTATCCACTGCCGAGGATAGATGACCTGTTTGACCAACTTCGAGGGGCCGGTGTGTTCTCAAAGATGGACTTAAGGTCCGGATACCATCAGTTAAGAGTCTGAGGAGAAGATGTACCAAAGACGGCCTTTCGTACGAGATATGACCACTATGAGTTTGTTGTGATGCCGTTTGGGTTGACTAATGCACCTGCTGTCACGCCCGCATTTTCTAAGGATAGAAAACACGGTTGATCGCGACTAGGGGAGGATTAAAGAAGCGGGGAAGAAAGGGGGAAAACAACACAACTCGACCATAGCTCGAAACAAACGGTAATAGCTCGAATAAAATCAGAGTATCAATTCAACAATCAATAACTCCAAATGAAAATATCTCAACGATACACGAACTCAAAAGAAGAACAACTACTTAGCGGAAGCATTTGAGAGAATGAATATGCCACGTGTGAAGACATGACACATTCTAAACACTTAATTTCTTCAACGGTCTTGCTCAACACCCACCGCACCCGTCACGCTCAACCTGCAATTTTTAAAAGAAAAGCAGGGCTGAGTACTTGATGCACTCAGTGGACTCATGCCGAAATCATTTTATAAAAAGTATTTATCATGCCACCATTGAGTGACCTTGGGGTTTTAACTTTAGAAATCGCCCAAGACACTAAAATCATTTCCATTGTAAAATTCGACTGACCAGTCATTTTCCCATAGATGTCTACCATATCTGATCCATTGATGACAAAGAATGTGGCCACATTCCAAGTCACTAGACCGGCCGACCCAAAAGACGGCTCACGATCCCCATTGGTGTACACTAGCCTGAATAGGGACTCACTCCCTACACAGACCCGAATTCGATTATCCATTTATGGCACAAGCCACATCAGATAGGTTCCATAGAATAAAACAAAACACGGCATGACAAATATTCGTATCATTTTCACATAAAAATATACTTGGGGCATTGCCCATATTTAAAAAGAAAGCCCACCTCGCTTGCTTATACCACACAATCACGACTTTACGCAACTTTTTACTCTTGGTACCCTCGTACGTGCAACAACCCTTGTCAATATCACCAAACAATCAGGTTTTCCATTATTACAATTATCATGCATATCCTATCGTTCCTTTCATCGTTTTCTTAGATTGTCCATTCCCGAACGTTCATCAACATAAGGAAAAACATGCCATAATATTTCTCAACGTGTTACACATAATCATGCCATAGGATACCTTCTTAAATCATACATGCATCATATAATTCATTAAAACTTAGCAACAAGTGATATTTTCACCTAACAACAAAACTGGCAGAATTGCGCGGTGGGTTTGTAAAAATCATTTAAAATTCATCCGGTCTCCGTTGGGGCTGAAACTTTTCCAAAATACAGTAGACACATAAAATATCATTCAATTAAAATTTCACATCAAAATAATCTTTTTAGGTCGGTCAAATCGAAAACGTAACTCCCTGGTCGAGAAAAACAATTTCTGGCAGAACTGCACAGTCAACTTCAAAAATTCACCAAAAATACATCTTTCGTCCAAATAGGTTGAAATTCACACACCACACAGAAGACACCTTAAGATTTACTCAGAAAAAAGAATCGTATAAAAAGGAGTTCGTTTGGTCGGTCAAACATGCGTCGGAACCTACTGTCCGAATACTACAGATTTCATGCTCCAAAATTAGAGTTATCCTAAATGAATGCAAGGAAATCAAGGCTGGAAATTGATCGGTGATTACCTTCTTAGGCGGCAGAAAACTCTCTTCTCCAACTCGGTTCTTTCTCTAAATTTTAGTTCCTGGTTTTTCTTGGTATTGAATTTATGTGTAGAAATATCGTGGGATTGATTGGATATATATATAGACAAAACTGATAGGTATTGATGGATTTGGTGGTTGGAAAGATTTTAGGGAGTATAGATATGGGGAAATCGTTTGGTGATATGGTTTAGAGAAATATATTTGACCAAGTCAACTAGGGAAAGATTTAATTAGATTTATTTGATTATTTTTTTTACGGGTGTTACAATCTACCCATCTTAACAAAAATTTCGTCCCGAAATTTGCTTACGTCCTTCGAATACAGAATTTCTCCATCATCTTGTCTTCCAAGCAGCTTCCTCGTGTCGCTTAATTAACATTGTAGTTGAAAGTCACATCGCTGCCACTTTTAATAAATTACCCGAGATTAGACTATATTAAATTGCGCACTTCGCATCATCCCTCCTTGTCTTGCACCCTCTTTTGCATTTGAACTTCATTTCGTCTTCGCTATCTTCCACTTCTTGAAATCTTCTTCGTCTTCTTTTTGTTCTTGTCGTTCATGGAAAACGTAGAAAATAGTAAAATAGTTCACACATCAAGCTTGCTCGAACGTTTCACGCAATTCCAAGAAAAAGTTTCATGGTCCACCGGCATCCATTCGCACTCTCGATCTCCTTGCCTCGTTGTGCCTTGACAAATTAGGGGTTCTCCCCAAACTTTCAGATTTTCATTCGTTTTCGTCCCTCGGGAAAGTGATAGATTATCTCAACTTAAAACTACGGTTTGCGCGTATTCAACCTAACCTACAACGTAAGCACTCTATGTTCGCCACATACTTCATCATCTCTCATCTCAACATCTACCACAATTAACGTCATTCATACCACAAGATAAACACACAACATTTTCACATCTCATAGCTAAACACTTTCGCACCTCACATTTGTATTCATAAAATTTTGACACAAAAGCTTTCTTCAAACTCTTTCACACTTTCCTAAAATTTCAACATCTCACTTTTAAAGTAAAAGTTTTGACTCAAAACTAAAATATACTTTCGCATAAACTTTCATCCATCGTATAAAATACTCCATAGAATAAAGCATCATACTTTGCACCTCATAACATAAATATCATCATACTTCCATAGCTCAATTTTCCAAATGAAAAAGTTAAAACTATTTTTCTCGAAACTCACAAATTTTTGAACAATTCATAAACACAGCATTTTCCATTGATCAAATCTTTTCATAAAAGATAAGTCACCTCATTGCATAACATATCGCAAAACACACACATATATATTTTTATAACCATAGCTCCTCTATCCCGTTGTAAAACATACTTTGTTTTCATAACCATAGCTCTTCTATCCCATTGTAAAACATACTTTGTTTTCATAACCATAGCTCTTCTATCCCATTGTAAAACATACTAAATTTTCATAACCATAGTAGCTCTTGTATCCCATTGTAAAACATACTTTGTTTTCATAACCATAGCTCTTCTATCCCATTGTAAAACATACTATATTTTCATAACCATAGCTCTTCTATCCCATTGTAAAACATACTTTGTTTTCATAACCATAGCTTCTCATCTCCTTTGCTGCAAACTTTCTCATAAAAATTTTTCATAAGAATAAATTACCTCTTTCTTGATTGAGCGTGGCGAAGCGGGATGTTGAGCCGTCAATACACAATTATTATTTTATCTTCTTTTATTTTATTTTATTTATTATTTTAGTCTAGCGAAACAAGTCTAGACTAACACTGAAAAAGACTCTCGGGTCCAGAGTGGAAAGAAAAATTGCTCTGATACCACTTTGTCACGCCCGCATTTTCTAAGGATAGAAAACACGGTTGATCGCGACTAGGGGAGGATTAAAGAAGCGGGGAAGAAAGGGGGAAAACAACACAACTCGACCATAGTTCGAAACAAACGGTAATAGCTCGAATAAAATCAGAGTATCAATTCAACAATCAATAACTCCAAATGAAAATATCTCAACGATACACGAACTCAAAAGAAGAACAACTACTTAGCGGAAGCATTTGAGAGAATGAATATGCCACGTGTGAAGACATGACACATTCTAAACACTTAATTTCTTCAACGGTCTTGCTCAACACCCACCGCACCCGTCACGCTCAACCTGCAATTTTTAAAAGAAAAGCAGGGCTGAGTACTTGATGCACTCAGTGGACTCATGCCGAAATCATTTTATAAAAAGTATTTATCATGCCACCATTGAGTGACCTTGGGGTTTTAACTTTAGAAATCGCCCAAGACACTAAAATCATTTCCATTGTAAAATTCGACTGATCAGTCATTTTCCCATAGATGTCTACCATATCTGATCCATTGATGACAAAGAATGTGGCCACATTCCAAGTCACTAGACCGGCCGACCCAAAAGACGGCTCACGATCCCCATTGGTGTACACTATCCTGAATAGGGACTCACTCCCTAGACAGACCCGAATTCGATTATCCATTGATGGCACAAGCCACATCAGATAGGTTCCATAGAATAAAACAAAACACGGCATGACAAATATTCGTATCATTTTCACATAAAAATATACTTGGGGCATTGCCCATATTTAAAAAGAAAGCCCACCTCGCTTGCTTATACCACACAATCACGACTTTACACAACCTTTTATTCTAGGTACCCTCGTACGTGCAACAACCCTTGTCAATATCACCAAACAATCAGGTTTTCCATTATTACAATTATCATGCATGTCCTATCGTTCCTTTCATCGTTTTCTTAGATTGTCCATTCCCGAACGTTCATCAACATAAGGAAAAACATGCCATAATATTTCTCAACGTGTTACACATAATCATGCCATAGGATACCTTCTTAAATCATACATGCATCATATAATTCATTAAAACTTAGCAACAAGTGATATTTTCACCTAACAACAAAACTGGCAGAATTGCGCGGTGGGTTTGTAAAAATCATTTAAAATTCATCCGGTCTCCGTTGCGGCTGAAACTTTTTCAAAATACAGTAGACACATAAAATATCATTCAATTAAAATTTCACATCAAAATAATCTTTTTAGGTCGGTCAAATCGAAAACGTAACTCCCTGGTCGAGAAAAACAATTTCTGGCAGAACTGCACAGTCAACTTCAAAAATTCACCAAAAATACATCTTTCGTCCAAATAGGTTGAAATTCACACACCACATAGAAGACACCTTAAGATTTACTCAGAAAAAAGAATCGTATAAAAAGGAGTTCGTTTGGTCGGTCAAACATGCATCGGAACCTACTGTCCGAATACTACAGATTTCATGCTCCAAAATTAGAGTTATCCTAAATGAATGCAAGGAAATCAAGGCTGGAAATTGATCGGTGATTACCTTCTTAGGCGGCAGAAAACTCTCTTCTCCAACTCGGTTCTTTCTCTAAATTTTAGTTCCTGGTTTTTCTTGGTATTGAATTTATGTGTAGAAATATCGTGGGATTGATTGGATATATATATATAGACAAAACTGATAGGTATTGATGGATTTGGTGGTTGGAAAGATTTTAGGGAGTATAGATATGGGGAAATCGTTTGGTGATATGGTTTAGAGAAATATATTTGACCAAGTCAACTAGGGAAAGATTTAATTAGATTTATTTGATTATTTTTTTTTACGGGTGTTACACCTGCAGTATTCATGGACTTGATGAATCGAGTGTTCCACCCATACTTGGATAAATTTGTCTTGATCTTCATAGATGACGTACTCGTCCACTCGAAGAATGAGAAAGAGCACGAGGAACATCTACGAATCACCTTGGAGACGTTGAGGACCGAGAAGCTATACGCTAAATTCAGCAAGTGTGAGTTTTGGCTGAACGAAGTCAATTTTCTCGGTCACATTGTGTCGACAGAAGGAATCCGAGTGGATCCCGCCAAGGTTGAGGCGGTACAACAATGGAAGGCACCTTCGACACCAAATGAGATTCAAAGTTTCCTGGGTTTGGCAGGATATTACCGAAGGTTTATAGAAGGATTCTCCAAGATAGCGAGGCCAATGACCCAACAACTCAAGAAGGGGGTAAAAGTCAATTGGACACCGGAGTGTGAGACAAGTTTTCAACTTTTGAAGGAGAAACTGACCACTGCACCAATCTTAGCTGTGCTAGATCCTGGAATGAGCTACGTGGTCTACACGGACGCTTCGAAGGTGGGACTTTGATGTGTGTTGATGCAGAACAACAAAGTGATCGCGTAAGTGTCACGACAATTGAGACCACACAAGTTGAACTACCCAACCCACGACTTGGAGCTAGGAGCAGTAGTGCATGCCCTAAAGATTTGGAGACATCATCTCTACGGAGTTCGATGTGAGATCTTTACGGACGACAAAAGCCTGAAATATATCTTTGAGCAAAAGGATTTAAACATGCGACAGCGAAGGAGGCTCGAATTGGTGAAGGACTACGATTGTGGCATCAATTACCACCCCAGCAAGGCAAATGTAGTGGCAGATGCCTTGAGCCGGAAGGGTCATTCCCAACTGGCCACTTTTCTCACCAACAAAGAAAGCCTGGTCCGCGAGTTTAGTAAGATGCGTTTGGAGGTAGTGAGAGCACCTGAAACGGTGGAAGCGCGAATCGCCACTTTCGTTGTTGAACCTGATCTAAGGTTGAGAACTGTTGAAGCACAACGAATGGATGCGAAACTAGAGAAAATACGTGTAGAGGTGCGAACCAGCGAATCTGGAAACTTTAGTGAAGAAGGTGACAACGCTCTTACCTTCAAAGGAAGACTATGCATGCTGGACAACGAGGAGCTCAATAACGAAGTGATGAGCGAAGCACATGAGACTCCTTACACCGCCCACCCAGGAAGTACGCAGATGTACCAAGACTTAAAGAAGTCCTTTTGGTGGAATGGTATGAAGAGGGATATAGCGGCATTCGTGGAGCACTGTTTAGCCTGCCAACAGGTGAAGGCTCTACATCAACGACCGTACGGGAAGTTGCAACCACTAGAAATTCCCGAGTGGAAATGGGAGCACATCGCCATGGATTTTGTGACAGCATTGCCCAAGACGCAAAGAGGGAATACTGCCATATGAGTAATTATAGACCGACTCATCAAGTGTGCGCATTTCATACCGATCCCAGTAACACATGGATCGAGCAAGCTAGCTCGGATCTACATAAAGGAAATAGTGCGACTGCATGGAGTCCCAGTGACAATCACGTCCGACCGTGACCCGAAATTCACTTCAAGATTTTGGATTAGCCTACAACGTGAGCTAGGCACTCGACTGAACTCCAGCACAGTATTCCATCCGCAGACGGACGAGCAATCTGAAAGAACGATCCAAACCCTCGAGGATATGTTAAGAGCCGTGGTGTTAGACCGAGGAGGAAGTTGGTTGTCCGCACTACCACTAATTGAGTTCGCCTACAACAACAGTTTCCAGGCAACGATAAACATGGCGCCGTATGAAGCCTTGTATGGGAGAAAGTGTAGATCCCCGCTCTACTGGGACGAAGTTGGTGAGGGAAGGGTACTCGGGCCCGATGCAGTCGAAGAAATGGCTGGAATCGTTCGACAAATTCGTGCGATGATAAAAGAAGCTCAAGACAGACAGAAGTCATACGCGGATGCACGACGAACCGACTTACAATTTCAAGCGGGCGACAAGGTCTTTCACAAGGTATCCCCGTCGAAAGGGATAACGCGCTTTGATGTCAAGGGAAAATTGAAACCGCGATTTATTGGGCCTTATGAAATCCTCGAAGGAGTGAGTCCTGTTGCATACTGTTTGGCGCTACCCCCAAGCCTTGGGAACGTGCACAACGTCTTTCATGTGTCGCAATTGTGGAAATACGTGTTTGACCCAAAGCACGTGATTCACTACCAAGAAGTCGCGTTAAACCCGGACTTGAACTATGAGGAGAGACCCCATACGATTTTTGACCGAAAGGTCCAGAACGTGAGAAATAAACCAGTTGCTTACGTGAAAGTACAGTGGAGAAACGGGCACGAAGAAGCCACGTGGGAGCTTGAGGACAAGATGATGGAATTATACCCAGAACTTTTCCCACGAGAGTACCAAATTTCGGGACGAAATTTCTTTTAAGAGTGGTAGGATGTAACGCCCCACTTTTCGAACCCTAAGACGATTTCAGTTATATCTTTGATCGCCGCAATTAAATGGCGAATTGTTATGTATTTGCTTTGGTGACCTAATTCTGATTTGACCGAGTCAAATTCGTCGATTTATGACGTGGCTTTAATTAATTGATGTGGAATGAAATATATATTGCAGTAAATTATTTTTTTTGGGAGTGAGATTTAAATAGGATCATCAATAATTACCTTGCCCTTTTGTTGAGAAATTTCGACCACTGTTAATTGTTGGAGAGGAATTTTATTTCCTTGGATTTAATTATTTGCTTGGGATAATTATCCAATTAAGTCCAAAGCCTAATTACCTTATTTCTTCATGAGAAAATCGACTCCTATTGTTGTACTAAGGGAGATTTCGAAATCTTCCAAATTTTGTAGGAGGGAGGAATTATTTATTATTTATTTGGATCCCTTATTTAGTTCTTTCCATGAATGAATTGGAATATCCTAGCAAATCTTACCTTACTTTATTTGATTAAGGATTTGGAAATTGTTCCTTGTGGGAGGGCCAAATCACACGCCTACTTCCTTATAATCTGAGAGGATTTTTATTAATTTTTCTGCTCCGTATTATTTTATTCTGCTCCGTGAAAATATCAAATTAAATCAAAGGCTAATTAAATAGCCAAGATTTTCAAAAATTCCTCCTTATTTCCTCCCTCAAATTCACGCCAATCATCCCCCTCTAATCTTTATTTAATTTATTCTCCCAAATCTTCAAATTAATTGTGGGATATTTTATTTACAACTCTATAAATAGAGACTAAACTAAAACCTAAACACTAGCCACCCAATCCCACACGCCTACACTCTCTCTCACACGCCCATTCTCTCTTTCCCACTCCTCCCACACTTGTTCTTCTACTCTACTCAAGATCCTTTCGATTCGCCAAGAGTTTGTTGAAGAATTAATAGTTATATTCGTTTCTACCGATTGTTTCGTTCAAGAAAGGTACAATCAAACCTCTATTTTTCATTCCTCTCCATCTAAACATTCTTTTGATTCCCTCATGCATATAGTGAGTGTAGGGATTTCAAATCTAAGGATTTAATCGGTGGGAATTTGTATTTGTATGTGTATATGCGTTTTGAATGAAATTGTATGAAGATTTAATGAATCATTGGTGAATGATGTATGATTGTATGAAAACATGAGTGTGAGGACTCTTTTAAGCATGTTTGTGTGTTAAAACAATGAAAAGGTTGTGTTTGAATGAATGGGGATAAAACCCTAATTCGAAATTTTTAAGCATTGAAAACTGTGGATTCAGACAGTAGATTCCGACACGTTTTTGACCGAGCAAATGATGTCACGACCGCCCCCCCCCTAGGGTTAATAAAAGCGGGCGATCGCGACTTAAAGGGGTTTAAATGAACGGGCTTAGAAGGCTAGGGTTTCGATAAAAGTCTGACCAAAATTTAAGTCTAACGCTCTCTCTATTTGGGTCCTCCTCTTCTTCACGGTTCCTCATCCTGTTTCTCCACGGTTTCTCCAACGCTCTCTCTATTTGGGTCCTCCTCTTCTTCGGGATCCTCTTCTTCACTTCCTCTTCCTCACCCACGGGTGGAGGGGTTATCCCGAGCATCCCATCGTCATCTCTCTCAATTCTTAGAGGGGCTGAAACACGCATCTCGAGTCTCATTCTCTTAGGAACACGAGAGACATGTGGCTCCATGTCGCAGCGATTCCTTCGCATGCGGGCTTGAATCGACGGATAGACATGTGGAGGTGGATCACATGGCGGTCCATCAAATGCCACTGTCATGGCCGGGAGCAGCACCTTTAAAAGGCCAACCAAATCTCCCCGCGCGGTGTAATCGGGCGGGCTATACCATATGAAAAACCGAGATGTCTGAGCGGTCCACTCATCCCAAGGAGATGGTAAAGTGTGGATGAGGTTTTGGATCCCTTCGTGATGGGTAGCTCCCCCGTACGCGTATGCATTCATCCATTTACTGTAAAACTCGGTGACGTAGGACATGAGGACGAGCTTCCCGTCCCACTCGAAATCTCGGTAGCGCTCAACCGGGTGGTCCCTTTCGCTGGAGTAGCGATTACGCATCGGGGCATAAAACCGTTGAGCCATCTAAAAAGAAAGAAAAACTCAGCATCAGCACAAGGATCGGAAGAATAATAGTGTATGAGGTTTCGAATGATGCTGAGAATGTGATGGGTGCGTATATGTAAGTCTCCAACGATGGAGGTGGGGAGTAGTATCATATCAAGAATTGAATGGAATTTCGTTTCCAAGGTAAAAAGGTTCGTGCGGTTTCGTGTTTCGCTAAATCAAAAAAAAGTTCCCACGCATCGCTTGCCTTGCGTTAGGCGTTTCGTGCCTCCAAGTTTGGCATTATCTCAAAATTTTCATTCATTCATGATATTCTTAATTATACATAGCAGCATGCTCAAGTTCTTTCACATAGATATTGTTTCATAAAGCAATCGCATAACAATCCTCATATAATCTCATCCAACTCATATGTGTTTAACACGTATTCGAGTAACATATACAAGTTCATTGTCATCAATACATATCTCAAGCAAGATTTTCAACATGACACATGCATAATCCTTGATCCCCATAGAAGTACTTTCACTCACACATGAACAATATTCCTATCGATATTTCCAACATTTCAAAGTTCATATCAAAATCTATCAAAATACTTGTTACCTCATTCTTCTGGGTTGGGCAGGGACGAGTTGTGGTGTTGAGCTTCCGATGTTTATCATTTTGCCAAATTACACACGCATAGATTTTGACTCAAAAAGACTCTTGGGTCCAGAGTGGAAAGAACTGAGGCTCTGATACCAAACTGTCACGACCGCCCCCCCTAGGGTTAATAAAAGCGGGCGATCGCGACTTAAAGGGGTTTAAATGAACGGGCTTAGAAGGCTAGGGTTTCGATAAAAGTCTGACCAAAATTTAAGTCTAATAATTAAACGACCAATGATATCTATATTAAAATAAATGAAAAGACCAAAGGTTTGACATTAATAAAAAGGGTAACGAGTTCTCAACATTTAATTAAAAAGATCCATAGTTAAGTAAAAATGTACGTAAAGAAAATATCACAGCGGAAGCATCCAAGAGAAGAGTGAAGTCATGTGTGAAGACACAACGACACTCGAAGTTTCAAAACAACCATATTATTATTTCTGCTCAACACCACCAACCGCTCGTCGCTGCTCAACCTGCACATAGAGAAAACATATGCAGGGCTGAGTACTATAAAAATAATACTCAGTGGCTCATGCCCGAAAACATTTTAATAAAAGTATATATTATCATGCCATACGTAAGTAACCATCGGGGTTTTACTTTGGAAAGGCCCGAGGCACCAAAATATTTTCCATTGTTCAAAATAGCGACTGCGCAGTCATTTTTCCCCATCGTCATCAACCATATCTGCCAATACATGACAAGGAATGCGGCCGCAAACCAGGTCACTAGACCGGCCAGCCCGTACGCTAGCACACAGTCTACCATAGGTGTACACTAATCCAAGTAGGGTTTGCGGCCCTACGAGGACCCGAATTCGATTTATATAACAGTGGCAACAGCCACATCAGATAGGCACGTTAAAACAAATCACGGCATGATAATCGCTTAAAACCACCCTTATAGCTCCACAGTCATACGTAAAAGAGTTTTTAGTAAAAGAGAAACCCACACATAGTGTAGGGTAGAAAAGTAGCCCACCTCGACCGTTTTGATTTCAACTACTGCCTTTCCTTTGCTATCACGCTTCGAGCACGAGTTATCACCTTTAGATAATATATATGACTTATCAGTCACAACCATTGACTTGATATTATGCATGTCCCTATCGTTTTCCCTTTTCCCATCTTTGAACATCACATCACGTCATCACATATATCAATCATGTAATTCACTTATAGTAACATAGTGTTTTTGTAAGGATAGAAATCTGGCAGCAATGCGCAACCATTTTATAAAATTTACTAAAAATTCACCCGCCTTCCGTTGGGGCTAACATTTTACCACAAGGCAGTAGACTCATCAAATAATTTCCAGTTAAAAATTCATATCAAAATAACCATTTTAGGTCGGTCAAATCGAAAACGTAACCTACTGGTCGAGGAAACTCTTTCTGCCAGAAATGCGCAGTAAACTTTAAAAATTCACCAAATATTCAGCTTTCGTCCAAATGAGTTGAAATTCACACACAACACAGAACACATCATGAAGTTTACTCAGGAAAAAGAATCGATCAAATCGGAGTTCATTTGGTCGGTCAAAAACGAGTCGGAACCTACTGTTCGGAAACACAGTTTCTCATGCTTATAGGAATTCGAATTAGGGTTTACCCCCACTTATTCAAAATCAACCTTTTCATGGTTTTAACATACAACCATGCTCAAAAGAGTCCTTAGACACATATTTTCATGAAATCACATATCATTCACCGAGGATTCATTAAATCATCAAACAATTCATTCAAAACGCAATCATATACACAATCACAAATTCCCACCGATTAAATCCCTTAGATTTGAAATCATATACCCACTAGGTGCATGAGGGAACAAAAGAAGAGTTGGGATGGAGAGGAATGGAGAATAGGGGCTGGAATGTACCTTTCTTGAACAAAACAATCGGTAGAAACGTTTTAAAACTCTTGGTTCTTCAACAAACTCTTGGCGAATCGAAAGGATCTTGAGTAGAGTGGAAGAACAAGTGTGGGAGAGTGAAGAAGAGGGGAGGGGGCGTGTGAGAGGGAGTGTAGGCGTGTGTTTAGTGAGGTTAGGGTTAGGTTCTTATTTATAGAGCTTGAAAATATCCCACAATTAATTAGAGAATATTTGGGAGAATAATTGTAATAATGATTGAGATTTGATGGAGGGGAAATGGCGTGAATAAGGGAGAAGAATTAAGGAGGATTTTCGAAAATCATGGCTATTTAATTAGCCCATGATTTTATTTGGTATTTTCACGGAGCAGAATAAAATAATACGGAGCAAGAAAATTAATAAAAATCCTCCCAAACAATATGGAAATAGGCGTGTTATTCAATTCCTCCCACAAGGAATAATTTCCAAATCTTTAATAAAATAAGATAGGGAAAGATTTGCTAGAATATTCCAATTAAAACATGGAAAGAAATAATTGAGGGATCAAAATAAATAATGAATAATTTCTTCTCCCACAAGTAAGGAGATTTCGAAATCTCCTTAGGAAAATAATAGGGGCCGATTTTATTAAGAAGGAAATAAAGAATAATTGGCTTTGGATTTAATTGGATAATTATCCCAAGCAAATAATTAAATCCAAGAAATAGAATTCCTCTCCTTAAAATAATAGTGGTCGAAATTTCCACAATGAAAGGGGCAAGGTAATTATTTATGATACTAATTAAATCTCACTCCCCAAAGATAATATAATTCACCGCAATATATTTCATTTCCCATCAATTAATTAAAACCACGTCATAAAATCAACGATTTTGACTTAGTCAAAACAAATTAGGTCACCAAAGTATGCACAAAATAAATCGTCATTTAATTGCGGCAATCAAAGCAATAAATACAACGTCTTAGGGTTCGAAAATTAGGGTTCGAAAAGCGGGGCGTTACAAATGAACTCCTTTTTATTTGATTCGTTTTTCTGAGTAAACTTCATGATGTCTTCTGTGTTGTGTGTGAATTTCAACTCATTTGGACAAAAGATGAATTGTTGGTGAATTTTTGAAGTTGACTGCGCATTTTACCGGAAAATGTTTTCTCGACCAGTAGGTTATGTTTTCGATTTGACAGACCTAAAAAGGTTATTTTGACATGAATTTTTAACTGGAAGTTATTTGATGAGTCTAATGCATTGTGGTAAAAGTTTAGCCCCAACGGAAGTCGGGTGAGTTTTTAATACTTTTTATAAAATAGTTGCGCAGTGCTGCCAGATTTCTATCTTTACAAAAACAACTATGTTGTTATAAGTGATATACATGATTTATATATGTGATGACGTGATGTGTTATTCAAGATGGGGAAAAAGGGAAACCTTGGGGACATGCATGATTTTGAGTCGGTATTTGAGACTGATTGTGATACACATAATGTAAAGGTGATAACTTGCGCTCTCAGCGTGACAGCAGGGGAAAGGAAATACATGAAATCTAAGCAGTCGAGGTGAGCTTTCTTTTAAATAAGGACGATGTCCTAAGTATTTTACCGATGAGAATGAAATTGTGTTTATCATGCCTTGTTTGGTTTTAACGTGCCTATCTGATCAGGGACGGAGCCACCTTATAAGAAGGTGGGGCAAATGCCCCTCCTCAAATATGTTTACATGTACTAATTTATGGTCCAATTTTGTAAAATTATTAAAATTTTCTTGTATTTGCCCCTTCTCAAATTCTAAAATTTTCATCACATATAACTTTGCCCCCTTTCATTTATAATCCTGGCTCCGTCCCTGTATCTGATGTGGCTTTTGCCATTATTATTTAAATCGAATTCGGGTCCTCGTAGAGCCGCAAACTCTACTTGGATTAGTGTACACCAATGGTAGACCGTGTGTCAGCGTACGGGTTGGCCGGTCTAGTGACCTGGTTTGCGGCCGCATTCCTTGTCATGTATGTGCGGATATGGCTAACGTCTATGGGAAAATGACTGATCAGTCGACTTTTTTACAATGGAAAATGATATTGAGTGCCTCGGGCCTTTCTAAAGCTAAACCCCGATGGTTACTTACGTATGGCTTGATAGATAAATAATAATTTTTATGAAAATATTTTCGGCATAAGTCCACTGAGTATCTTTATAGTACTCAGCCCTGTATGTGTTTTCCTTACGTGCAGGTTGAGCGGCGGCGAGAGGTTGGTGGTGTTGAGCAAGTAACTTGAAGAATTAAATGTTTATCTTTGAATTATGGGTGTCGTTGTGTCTTCACACATGACGTCACTCCTTCTCTTGGTCGTTTTCCGCTGCGATATTTCTTTTACTTATTAGTTGTTGGGCCGAACTTAAATTTGTCCGGTTATTGTTTTCTTGTGATTCTGTTGGATAATGTCAAACTCTTGATCATTTTTGAGTATTAATTGCCGGCCCAACTCATTATTTTAAACCCGAGTCCCCTTCTTGTTTTATACTTAATTGTTCATTTAGTATGTCGGTCAAACCTCCTTGATGAAACCCTAGCCTATTTTTCCTTGTTATATTTAAGTCTGTTTAAGTCGCGATCGCCGCATTTATTATACCCTAGAAGGGCGGTCCCCCCTTAAATGCATTCCACGCTTGCCTCAGCTATAATCCCCTGCTCCTCCTTTCACACTCACGTACTACCTCTTCTTGTGCCAGCTCGGATGAGACTCGTGGCCCATTCTTATCCGTCTACCACCCTTATTCCTTCCAGATGATACCTACGCCAACGATGCATGCAATGCACGAGCCATGCATGAAACAATGCACCTTCTTAAGCTTCCTTGTCCTAAAGGAACCACAAAAATCTTACCTTGATCTCGTCTGCATACTCCCATGAAGCCTCCACTCTTGAATCTCCAGACAAGTACGGCATGTGAATGGGTGGGGCAAACCTATACAAGGCTTCAAATGGAGTCATTTTAATTCTATGCTAGAATGGTAAGTATTATTGTACCAATATTCAGCAACCCCAATCAAGCAGTTGAGTACCATAGTTCCGCTCTCAATAAAGCAAAGAAGTCCATCCAGAAAGCACTCATAAATGTAGCCCCTCGGTAATTGACTAACTTGGCTGGCAGTGGCAGACGTAGAATTTTTATAGTTAAAAATATCACTTCAAATTATATTTACTAATATTATAATAAATATATTAATGTGTATTTTAGTTGAGGTAAATATTTATTTTTAAAATTTTAAATTATAAAGATTGTTACTGATCTTGTAATAGTAATATTCATATAAATGAAGAAGTAAATAAAATTATTAAAAAAAGAAATACTCTCATCCGTCCCAAAAAAATATGTGAATTTGGGACGGCACGAGAATTAAGAGAAAGTTGGTAAAGTAAGGGAGATGGGGTGAATGATATGGTAAAGTAAGAGAGAGAAGTAGAATGATAGTTAAAAGTAGTGTGAGTGGATAGTGAGACCTACGTTATTAAATAGATATAACTTTCTAAAAATGGAATGCACATATTTTTGTGGGACGGAGGGAGTATAAATAATCCTGTTAATCAAAGGTAAAATCACAAAAAGCGCTGCCTAAAGAATTCGAACTCTTGACCTCCATCTTGTAAGTCTAGTTAGGCTATGTACCACCTATGTTACCTTACGTTTGGTATTGTCTTCTATTATATAATATACATAGTAAAAGCGTAAAATGTTAGGGGTTCCAAGGACCCCCATGTCTCCACGTAGGTTACCTGATACAGATCAAATAGGATAACTCATCCAAAAAGACTAGACTGTTAGGAGAGAGAGCACATTTAGTCTGTATACCCCACACCAGTTGTTCTCACAACCGATGTGGGAATTGAGTCCGTAACATTCGACCCTCCTTTAAGTGCCAACTCCTCGTTGGTCACGGCTGGTTCTTTGCCAGGCCACCACTCCGAGTTCTCATTGGTCATGGCCACGTTGGTCACGGCGGATTCCTTTGCCCGACCACCACTCCGTGGGTCACCACTCCGAGTCGGCCCCAAGCATACTCGTAGGTTACGGCGAGTTCGTTGCCCAGCCACCACTCCGAGCTATTTGGGCTCTCAATAAAAGCACCAATTGATACAGATCAAACAGAAGAACTCATCCCAAAAGACTAGCATGTTAGGAGAGAGAGCACATTTAGTCTATATACCCCACACCAGTTGTTCTCACAACCGATGTGGGAATTGAGTCCGTAACATTCGACCCTCCTTTAAGGGCCAACGTCCTCGTTGGTCACGGCTGGTTCTTTGCCAGGCCACCACTCCGAGTTCTCGTTGGTCACGACCACGTTGGTCACGGCGGATTCTTTTGCCCGACCACCACTCCGTAGGTCACCACTCCGAGTCAGCCCCAAGCGTACGCGTTGGTCACGACGAGTTCGTTGCCCAGCACCACTCCGAGCCGTTTGGGCTTTCAATAAAAACACCAATTGATACAGATCAAACAGAAGAACTCATCCCAAAAGTCTAGCATGTTAGGAGAGAGAGCTCATTTAGTCTATATACCACACACCAGTTATTCTCACAACCTATGTGCGAATTGAATCCGTAACATTACCCCTGTTTGTTGGCATACCATGCAGCCTAAAAACATAGAATTCATGAAGGTTTCATCCACCTGCTTAGATGTAAAGGGATGTGTCATAGCCATGAAATGAGTGTATTTGCTCATCTTCCTTGTGACAAAGGCAAATATTCTATAAAATCTATAGTTAGATCAACGGAGATAGAAGTTGGGTAAGGGTAGTGGCGGGAGGTGATTTCCCAGCTTTAAACCTCTGACAAGTCACATAAACTCACACAAACTCCCTCACTTCTCTCATCATGCCTGGCCAGTACAGAAGAGCTGCTATCCTCTTGTCAGTTGCCAAGGCTCCAGAATGACCAGCTAAGGCCGAGTCGTGTAATAATGCTAAATTTTGTGCCTTCAACTCCAGATCATTCCCTACAACAAGTTGCCCACACCTCCTTAACTCTCCATTCTGCCAGCTGAATTTAGGGTGGGACTCTAGTTCCTGCTGCTTCTTAGAGATCACCTTCTGAATCTGTTGGTCTTTTTCCCAAGATGCCATAATCTTTCAAATATGCTCTAAGGGAATTATGTAAGACGTAATAGCATAAACCATCATTTTTGGTGCTCTTGAGAGTGCATCAGCTGCAGAATTCTCCACTCCCCTTCTATATTTGATCTAATAATCAAAGTGCATCAACTTAGCCATCCAAGCATGTTATGTTAGTGTAGTCAATCTCTGTTCCATAAGATGTTAGAAATTTGGACTTCCACGTCACTAATTTAATGTGTATGGCTATCTTTCAGTTGCCTGGAGGGGGGGCTAGGAAAGAGATCGAAAACACGAATAGAATGCGGATCAAGTTATATGGAGAGATAACCGAACCGATTGGATCAGTTAGCAAATGTCGTTGCCACTTAATCAATGCACTCTAGCTCTCGCCCTTTCCGCCTTGCCAAAGTAATTTATAACTCCCAATTTTGTACAACTTTAACAGTAAAGCGGCAAGTTCGGGGTCGATCCCACAGGGAAGTTGGTGTGTCGAGTGTGTGAGTAGTGAACAGGGGGGGTTGGCTGCTGCCATGCTTTAATTTGGGAGTTTTAACTACTGTTTTAATCTGGACAGAATTTAAACTAGCTAGCTTGATCAATGGAATTCTAACTACTGGGTCAAGTGATTTGCAGGAAACAACAGAAAAGTAAATGCGCGGATTTAAAGCAAAAATAACTTGATTAAACTAAAAACTGATTACAGCGTTAAATTAAACTAAGCTAACAATTGGAGTCTAAGAAAGCGGTAAACTGATAAGAATCTCAGCGGGAAACTTAAGTCACGCTAACAGAAATGAGTATTCTGTAGCGCTCCCTTTGGTCGCCCTTCTAACTAAGCTATCTAACTAAGCTACAGAATTAAACTAAACTAAGCTAGAGAGCTGGACTACGCTAGATAACTATGCTAAACTAAACTAGGCGGAAAGTAAAGTGTCTCCTCTTTCTTGTGGTGGCACACCCTCTATTTATAAGCTCGATTCGGCCTCCAACTGGATAATGATCTTGTCAGGGAATATTCACTCATTCTGAGAAAAAGCGACTCATTGATTGCTACGTGTTGTTCTTCTAGAATGTCGATGCTTTTTGGAAACAAATTCGTGACTCAGCTTCGTCCTTGCGTCTCATATTCCAGCACGTGTCCCCTTCTTTAACATCATCCTTGATAACAGAATGGTGTGATGTATCCAGCTCATTTCCTCACGTGCTCTTCTTCCAGAAGCCCGTGGTCCCCTCCTAACTGCTTGATTGCTCCCCTTGATCAACTCCCCCGATTCTGAGCCTTTTATCGCCTTTGTACTTGCTTGATCAGATCGGCCTTGAAGCCTTGGTCAAGTGGTAATTCTGCACATTTAACACTTGTTTTGCGCAATAAACCGATCAAGTAGCATGTATTTCACCCATAAACCGATGCATGAAATAGGCCGTATCAAACTGCTCACACTTAAAACCCAAGTATAAAGAAAAAGAAAAGAAAAAGATAGGGCAAATTTCAGGCATGGTTTATTTATTTTTTAAGTAAAAGAAAAGACGAAAAGAAAAACAAGACCTTAAGATAAAGACACGTATTCACATGTATGGATTAGACCGAATAATTTTCCTACAATCATACCTGAGGTCGAGGTCAATCCATTTGTCAGTAGCTTCAGTAGCTTGTGTTCATTCTCTTTCGCCTTTGCTTGATCAAGGTGTCAGCTTGTCAAGATTGCTCAATTCAAAAACCACTGTTGGATTCACTCAGTCACTCATTCCTCACCTGAGAAGTTAGGACTGTTCACTTGATGTTGCCATAACTTTAATACCTTGAATCGGACTGCACAAGATAGTTCCTTAAGGTCTTTGTTTTAAGGTTGTAACGAGGCTCAAGGTTAGTAACGTATTAGGGTGGGGTCCTAGGGGTTCTAAGTTCAAAAATAAAAAATAAAAAAAATAAAAAATTTTAAAGAAAAATCACATGAGTCAAAAAGCCAAAGATTTTCCTAGACTCGCTAGATCAGAATTGGGATATTTTTTTCTTTGGTGCTCCTTCTTGGTCAGATTTCGACCTTCAACCTTTTATTATTTTTTGCTTTTAATTTTCTGGGTCAGGTTACAACTATTTCCTGCCCTTTTCTTTTTTAAAAAAAAACCTTTTCATCATTTTCTTTTTATATGATCAATGATCAACCCGATTGTCTAACTTGATCAACCTGGCTGCCCCTCCTTTTTCTTGCTATCCCCTTTCGTTACCCTTGACAAACTCCATCTCTTTGACCCTCTTTCCTCATGTGATATGAAACTTTGAATTTGGTTTTAAGGCTTCAAAGAAAGGGAAAGAGTGTATAAGCTCGAATTGGCTAACTAGGGGGTGCCTTGACTAATGAGGCGGGTTTGTGGAACGAAGGAAGAACACTGCTCAAATGGTTAAGTCCTAATGCCTTTAGTCATTACTACTTGTGCAATTTTCATCTCAATATTAAAAATCAGCCTCTCATAATTTTTCTTTTGTAAAAATAGTAGAAAGTGTTCTACTTTTGGCTTATAACTCACATATAGAGAGGCTTCACAGTTGGTTTAGAAATTGAGCGTTTCTATCATACTTGCGTCATTCAAATTGATCAAGCTTTTGCAATCAAGTTTTACATGTGAGCATACTGAATCCTTTTTCTAACTCTCCCAAGAAGTAATCAAGTCTTCCATTTATCCAATTTCATGCATATTGCCTATTTTATTACTATCTGGAATTTGTTATTTTTCGAAAAAAATTTAGTATGTATGATTCTACTGTAACTAACCCGTCCCCCCTCCCCACTGCATATGAACTCGTCCTCGAGGGGCTGGATGCAGTGGAAAGAAGGGTTAGGCACAGGCAACGGCATAACAACAATCAAGGGAAACTTCTCACACTTAGACCGGACACTGGGCTAAGTGTGATATAGTGCCAGCAATCAAAACATGCTAATAACCACATAGAAATAAAACAGATATAGGCAAAACAGAAAACAACTTCCATAAACTTATCACACTTAGTCCAGACACAGGACTAAGTGTGAGATTGGAGTACACAATTTACACAAAGAAACAAGGTTAAGGGTGATAGTATTGCCTTCTAGATAGCTGAATCAGGGGAATGTTGCGCTCCTTCCTTATTGCCACCATTACACAGGCCTTCCTTATTGCCTCTACGGCTTCATGCTTATCGGAGCTCCTCCTCCTTGGTATTTTTATTCTTTTTCTCCTTCGGGGAGGGGAAGCAAAAGACCTGCTGACAGCTTTAGTAAGCCCCATACCTTAATTGGTATGGTGGCCCATATTAGGGGGAGGAAAGATACTTTCTTCCCCCTTCGTCTTGCTCCCTTTCTCTGCTCTCACCTAGTTTTTCTCCACGGTCTTGCTTGCTTCAATGACTGCTCCGGTCTCTTGATTTTCTCCCCATCCATTTGTTGTCTTGAACCCTCAGCTTCAAGAAGCAGCTGGTTCATTGCCTGGTGGCGCGTTCTTCTCGGGATGGAGTCTTCTTCTGTGGTCGATGAAAGGTTAAATTCTGTCTCCTTTCGTCGTAAAGGGAGATCACTGGGATGAGGCAGCCCCTCTGTTGGTGGTGGCGGAACAGGTTCCTTAGACCGAGAAATCCTTGGGCGAGCCTTTAGGGCGGTGTGAATCTCCATGGGAAAACTTCTGAGTACGGAGTCCACACGCCTTATGTCAGCCGGGTCCACATATTGGAGTGGGCCGATGAATCTAGGAGGCAATAATGGGGTTCTGGTGGTTGGTGGACTCGGTGGTGAAAAGGATCTCTGATTATTACTGTCGAGACCGGCTCTTGAAGAAAACGAGGAAGTATTGGAGGTCTCGAGTTGATTGCCCTGCATTTCTTTCCGAATAAAGATAGCACAAAGGTTCTGAAGATATTTGACAGAAAGTGAGATCCGGAAAACCCTCTTTTATACTCAAATTCCGACTGTTGAGATCCCCGCTTATTGATATCTTTGCGACCTTTCGTGTACCGCGCACCTTTTTAGAATGCCAGATGGCAAAGCTTTCCCGATATGCTTCCTTCCTCTCTCCAGAACGTCATTTCATTTCAACAGTCGGCGCCGCCTGACACCTCTCTACTTACTGCACATGTCTCGTCATCACCTGCTCTTATCAACTCAATCACTGTTCCATTAATTAAATTCAAATTGCACTGATCACGTGAATCATTAAATCTCGATGACAGCTCACATTATTCCACTTGATCAGTTCCTTTCCTCCACTTCCGACTTTTGATTAACGAAAATAAAGCTAAACATACTGAATAAAAAAAACTATTTACAAGGATTTGACCGGGTTTCCTTGGAATGTTACTTAATCAGATTTAGAGATTTAGAAATTATTGCCTGATCAAGCAGACCATCCATGAATACCCGATCACTCCTTATACCTGTTTACTGGTACAAGCTAGGCATTGGTAGTGAAATGTCGTCCACTACAAACGCCTTCCTTTCGTTCCTTCCGGGTAGCTCGCTTTGCTCCAAACCGTTAGTCCTTCCTGCGAACTTTGCCCTTTTAGGTTTACGTTGCTCCCAGTTTCTCTGTTTACCTTGATCAATCCTCCTTTCCTGATGGATCTTTATGTTTTCACATTTTTTTCTGTCAACTGCTTCCCATTCAAACTCCTGTAGAAGGAGTAACCATCTGATCAAATGCGGGTTTGATCCCTTCTTCGACGATAGGTATTTGATGGCCTCCTGGTTTGTATACACCGTCACCTTGGAACCGAGTAGGTGCTGCCTGAACGCCACAAATGTAAAGACTATCGATAACATTTCTTTTTCTGTTACATCATAGTTCCTTTGCGCCTGACCCAATTCTTTTGATGCGTAGAGGAAAACATAACTTTTCCCTTGGATTTTCCGACTTAGTGTTGCTCCCATAGCACAGTTACTAGTCTTACACATCACCTCAAGGGAGTGATTCCAGTCAGGACCACGAATTATAGAATAACTCATCAATTGTTCCTTCAGGAATGGGAACGTGGCTTTGCAGTCATCAGAAAGTTTAAACTCCATGTCGTCCTGGGGAAGCTTTGTCAGGATCTGCGTTCCCCCGGCAAAATCCTTGATACGTCCTCCACGGCCCTTAGCGTGCCTTAACAAGATTCTGATCTTCCCCTGGTTAATAAGGTAGGGAAATTTTGCCACATGTGTGTGTCTTGCCATGACTATCCCATGTTTCGGCCAGTTTGAATTTTGCTTCTTGGGCATCAACTGGGGTTGATGTTGGAAGAGTAATTTTTCCTTTCTCTGCAATCGTGGTTTGACTGTCTTGTGATCTGTCTGACTGGACAGGTCCTTGAATGCCATCGGTGATGCTGGTACGGAAAATAGTTGCCTTGTAAACAAGTGATCCTTCTTCAGCATTTCTTTTAATGGAGAGGATTGGTCAGGTGGTTTCTCGACCCTTCTTGGCTGAGTAATCTCTCTTGCCTCAGCTGGTTGTGACGACTGACAAAACTCCATAATTGCCCTTCCAATGGCTTGGTCATCCATTGCTTCAGCCATTGTCGTATCATACCATTCTGCTGCCTCTCTCTTCAGCTGTTCGCCTTCAGCGGAACCAGACGGTGGCTCTTTGAGGGATTCCCTTTTTGGATACTCCTTTTTTCTTTTTCGAGGGCTGATAGTGTTTACTGTTTGTATGCTCTATCTGTCCTGTGACTCTCTTGCAGCTTCATTAATGCCGACTGTAAGTCGCTCTCCTTTAAACTCCAGATTAATTGTCCCATGGCGGACGTCAATGACTGTGTTAGCAGTGGATAGGAATGGTCTCCCCAAAAGGATTCCAATAGACTCCTTCGCTCCTGGTTCCGTCATTTTTATAATAAAGAAGTCAGCGGGATACGTGAATCTGTTCACCTTGACGATTTCATCTTCCAGAACTCCCTCGTGGTAGATGCAGGACCCGTCTGCTAGCTGTATTTCCATTTTGGTTTGGACGAGCTTAGTGTTCTCCAGCTTCTTGTATATAGAATACGGCATAATATTGATGGAAGCCCCTAGGTCGCACATTGCGTGCTTCATTTGAACGTTTCTGATAGAAATTGGGAGCGTAAATACTCCTGGGTCAGTTCTCTTTGAGGGAAGATCATCAGGTTGGATCTCACTGGTTACTTCCTCTGCTTTGACCCTCCTTCTCTTTTCAGCACCATGTTCACATATGTTAGACTCTTCTTTCGCTGTGACTTGATCAGGGGCGCTGGATTCAAGGTTTTTACTAAGACTTGCCCTGGATGCTGGAAAACTTGCAGTTGAGCTCTGATAAACTCCTTCTGATTTCAGAGAGACTGTGTTAACATTCTCTCGCCCTGCTGGAGGTTGCACTGTAGCCGGAATCTTTCCATCATTACCTCTCAGCTCGCCTAGTGACATGGCGACCTGAGATAACTGCTTTGTAAGCATTTCTAATGCGGCTCTCTGTTCCTTCTGGGCTTCCTGTATTTCCCACACAGCATCATCAGGCTGATGTGGAACCATCATATCCCCTGGAACTTCATTTTGCTGCCTGTTATTTCTCTGATTAAATCGGCCTCCTCCATGGCCTTGCTGGTAGAAACCGGAAGATCCATATTGCTCTGGTTGGTTCTGGGACAGATGGTTTTGTTGATTTCCTTGGTAGTACTGTAGGTTCCCTTGGGATTGCTGGGTTCCTCTGTGGTACTGTGGGACATAACTCACCATTTGATTACTTGGTCGCCTACCCTGGTTGCCATACTGAGGAGCTTGGTGTTGGTACCCCCATTCTCCTTCTTGTTGTCGGCTTGACCAGTTAGGTTGTCCTCCACTTGACCAGTTCCCTTGAGGTCCACTTGACCATCCTGTCTGACCTCCCTGCATTCTATTTCCTCTTGTGTTTGGTCTATCCAAGATTCTGGCTGGCCAGTTGGACTGCCTGTCGAAGGGTTGTACTTGTTGAGGTGCGGTTAGTTGTGGCTGGCTTTGATTCTGATCAATCCATCTGAAGTTGGGGTGGTCCCTCCACGGAGCATCTCTCAGCTTCCCCTGGATCCAGTTGCCACTTGTGTTCCAGTGGCCTACTGCGTTCACTTGCTCTAGCTCAGGGGGAAATTCACAGTAATAGTAATGATGTTCTTCTGGAGGTGGCGGTTGCGGTACGTACTGTGTCTCCTTTGGTGCAGGTGGTGGCGGTGGTCTCATTTTTTCTACTGCTTCCAGCAGTTTCTTCTCCATCTGCTCGAATCGAGCCACCAGCTTTTCATCGTTGCGCGCCTCTGCTGCGTGCACTGCTTCTCTCCTGTACTGCCCTCGAGAGGTTTCATACGACCGCTTAGCCTCAATCAGGCTCTCCAAAATATTCATAGCTTGGCTAAAAAGGGTTTTTGAGAAATCCCCTTGTGCTGCGAGATTGAGGTCGTTTTTGCTATCCACCGTGAGTCCGCCATAGAAAATCGAGTAGATTTCCTTCTCTCCCAATTTGTGATTAGGGCATTCTTAAAGCAGCCCTTGGAACCTCTCCCAGTACTGGACGAGGGGCTCGTCGTATTCCTGTCTGGCTTCTGTAATTTCCCTTTTTAGGGCACTTGTTTTTTATGTTGGAAAGAAACGATCGAGGAATATCATGCGAAACTCAGCCCACGTTCTGATGGATCCTTCCGGCAGCCTTGACAGCCAGACACCTGCGTCCCCCTTCAAGACAAAAGGAATAGCTTTGAGTCTGTAATCTTCGGATGTGGACCCAGCTGGCACGGGCTGAATATCACAGTACCGGCAGAATTCGTCCAGAAAAGCATACGGACATTCCTTCGAAAGGCCATAGAAGTGGGACAAGACGGCCAGTACTCCTGATTTGATGGCAATGGTCCGCATCCCAGGAGTAGCGGTGATGGCATGCGTGGGCTCTCTCTCATCATGAGCATGTAGAGAACCAATCCCCGAGTCGTCGATGACAACGGCCATCTCTGCTTCCGTTCGTTCTAGTGGTGGTGGTTGTGTTTTCTGCTCGGTGGCTGCTGCTGCTTCTAATGTGGCTCTGCGACGAGTGATGACAACGTCGGCTTCCTGGACTCTCCACTGAGTGTTAGTTCTTCTGTATATCAAGGGATGATTCTAGTAATCGCCTTGGTGGTACCTTCTCATGAACAGCAAAAACAAAAAATTAGAAACAAAATTATATACACCTACGCACTACGCACAAACATAAAGTAACACCATGCTTCCCCGGCAACGGCGCCATTTTGAAGGGGGGCTAGGAAAGAGATCGAAAACACGAATAGAATGCGGATCAAGTTATATGAAGTGATAACCGAACCGATTGGATCAGTTAGCAAATGTCGTTGCCACTTAATCAATGCACTCTAGCTCTCGCCCTTTCGGCCTTGCCAAAGTAATTTATAACTCCCAATTTTGCACAACTTTAACAGTAAAAGGGCAAGTTCGGGGTCGATCCCACAGGGAAGTTGGTGTGTCGAGTGTCTGAGTAGTGAACAGGGGGGTTGGCTGCTGCCACGCTTTAATTTGGGAGTTTAAACTACTGTTTTAATCTAGACAGAATTTAAACTAGCTAGCTTGATCAACGGAATTCTAACTACTGGGTCAAGTGATTTGCAGGAAACAACAGAAAAATAAATGCGCGGCTTTAAAGCGAAAATAACTTGATTAAACTAAAAACTGATTACAGCGTGAAATTAAACTAAGCTAACACTTGGAGTCTAAGAAAGCGGTAAACTGAGAAGAATCTCAGCGGGAAACTTAAGTCACGCTAACAGAAATGAGTATTCTGCAGCGCTCCCTTTGGTCGCCCTTGTAACTAAGTTATCTAACTAAGCTAGAGAATTAAACTAAACTAAGCTAGAGAGCTAGACTACGCTAGATAACTATGCTAAACTAAACAAGGCGGAAAGTAAAGTGTCTCCTCTTTCTTGTGGTGGCACACCCTCTATTTATAAGCTCGATTCGGCCTCCAGCTGGATAACGATCTTGTCAGGGAATATTCACTCATTCTGAGAATGAGCGACTCATTGATTGCTACGTGTTGTTCTTCTAGAATGTCGACGCTTTTCGGTAACAAATTCGTGACTCAGCTTCATCCTTGCATCTCATATTCCAGCACGTGTCCCATTCTAGAACGTCGTCCTTGATAACAGAATGGTGCGCTGTATCCAGCTCATTTCCTCACGTGCTCTTCTTCCAGAAGCTCGTGGTCCCCTCCTAACTGCTTGATCGCTCCCCTTAATCAACTCCTCCGATTCTGAGCCTTTTATCGCCTTTGTACTTGCTTGATCAGGTCGGCCTTGAAGCCTTGGTCAAGTGGTAATTCTGCACATTTAACACTTGTTTTGCGCAATAAACCAATCAAGTAGGATGTATTTCACCCATAAACCGATGCATGAAATAGGCCCTATCATTGCCCAATTAAAGTTATCTATTAAAGATTAAAGTTTGGGAAAAAATGTATTTATTTGTTATGGAAATAAGTATAAATATCAATTTGTGATATTCTATTTGTTGAGGGACCAAATAAAAAATAAAGGAACTTATATTATTTATAAATATAAGTTACGGTTATGGTCTCCAGACGTCAGAAGAACGATTCGATATCTCTGTACTCCCTCTACCAGACTATTGTGAAGAACGTCTCTAATCGTTTGGAAGATCCATAACCGCTGCAAAGCAATTCCGTTGTTCTATTCTAGATGAATCAAGGTACGCTTCTGCTCTACAATTTATGCTCTTTCTCCGTCATTCTTCGTTAATCATTATAGAGAAATTTATGTAATTGTTCACTCATTTATTCCAACATAAGATACTTCAAGCTCTAATGATCAATGATTGCAAATAATGATACCATTCTTTAATACTAATAAAATTGCCAACAACTCTCTCACACTTATAATTTGTATCCATTTCTTTAATACTAATAAAATTGGCAACAACTCTTTCTCACACTTATAATTTGTACTAAATACAGAGTGCTTATATTTTTTAAAGGACGGAGAGAGGAAAATAATTGGCTAGCTAACTCACTCGGTCCTTCATTTGACCGGGAGGGTGTTTGGACTTACCTGCAAATTCTATATTCCTTTTTGCTACTTAGAGTTCAATTATTTGTACTCTACCTATGTTTCTATACATATAAATTTATAATTTCTACCTATCTGTAATAATGATAGTATAAAATAAAAATGTGTAAATCTTTGACTTCATGGCCATGTGACTACGAAATCCATTTAAGCTTTAAACATGTGATATGCGACTGACCAAATATATATCTACTGCTACCCACTAATTACTCCGTCCCACAATAAATGACATATTTAAGTATTGGGGTGTTTAAAATATTAATTTTTCTTAAATTGCTAATTTGCTAATTCATCAACGTATAATATTAAAAATGTCAACACGATCACGTTAAAATGTGAACACATATTTGTGTTGACATTTTAATAAACTGTGTTGACATTTAAATATCAATATCAACACAATGTATTAAAATATCAACTTAAGTTTATGTTGACATTTCAGTATCATCGTGTTGATATTTTTAATACACTGCGTTGATGAGTTAGCAAGTTAGCAACTTAAGAAAAGTTAGCAATGAATCACACCCCTTTAAGTAGTAGCTAGTATGAGATTTTAGGAGATATTGTTTATACATGAAGTGGAGAGAGAAAATAGTAGTATATTTATATTAATGTGAGAGAAAACTTTTCTAAAAAAAGAAATATATCATCCTTTTGTGAGATAAACTAAAAAGAAAGTGTGACGTCTGTTATGGGACGGAGGGAGGGAGTAGTAGTTAATATTGGTCGATAACATATATTTATATATATATACACAAAATATGGAATGGTAGTTTCAAGTGTGACCACCGCTAAAGCATAACTTATGCATTTATGTTTTCAATTAAGTCTGATTTCTTAAATTAAGGTCTGCGCAATATATAAAATACAGCATGAACGTGGTGTGCTACAAACGGTGACTGTGTGAGGAAAATTCAGTCAATTCAGGCATAATTCATTTTCCAATTGAACTTACAATTCAACTTTAAAATGCAATTTTATTTGATTTATAATAATTTTCATATACTTCAGTTTCTTATAAATTAGTTTCAGATATATTGATGTTATGTTTTTGTGTAAAGGCATATTGGTTTTGTTTAAAAAAAATTGTGAACAATAATTACTCCCTCGGTTCCATCCATAGAAATACGTATGTCATATTCTTTTTTCGTTCGTCTCATAGAAATAATCCATAACTATTTATAATAACATTTTTCTCCCTTTCTTTTACTTTAATATTTATGGGCCTCACTATTCACTATACACAATTTCAACTATTTGGTATCATTCTCTCTTATTTTACCAGTTACACATTAAACTCGTGCCACTAAAAATAGACTCATTAGTGAACGACATGAGTTTTAATGAGAAATCATTAAAGTAAGAGAGAAAATGATCATAAAGAGTGAGTAACGTATAAGAGAAACTTAAGTTTCCATTTTTGAAATGAGAAAATTTTTTTGGACACCATATATTTTTCGTGGACGGAGAAATATTATTTATATTTTAAAATAAATTGTACTTATATTATCGAATGCAAACTAATGTGTAATTCATTGAAATTTGGATGAGAATTACTTTATAGAGTTTTTACGGACATAATATATGAACTGATCTTTATATATAAATTTTTTAATTTGTATTCCTATTTATTTTATTTGACCTTTTATCAAAATCTTAATTTATGTAGGCAACCGTGATACATTTTAAGATATTTTAAACCATTCTTGAAGTTCATAACATGTAGGATAAAAAGTCACGTTGAAAACCAAATTGATTTAATTGTGTCAAGTATAATAAAAAAGCATTGTAAGTTAGTCAAATATAGTAATATACATGCCATGGAAAATACTAAACAAAGTGCAAAGTTTGTAATATTATATACCAATTTTAAAGTTCGTGGGAAATACCAAATTTTAGATAAAATTTATGATTTTAGAGACCAATTTCCAAATCAATATCATTAACATTAAAATTATTGAGATTATCTTTCATTTATTTGTTTATTTAATTTGACCAAATTTATCATTTACATTATAGTTATTGAGAGTATCTTAATATGAGTGACCTTAATTAATTATTGATAAACACACAGCCCACCACTTACACCATGTGACTGATTATCAGTAAATCTATCATATTGTTTTTTATTCATTTTCTTAATAGTTTTTTATTCAGTAGATCCTCATATGCTGTTGATCGGTTTTGATTCACCAATTTCCCATGTGATCAGAAATTGTTTTTCAACTACTCGTCGATTAAGAAATATTTTATACATTTTAATTCAATCGTTATTGAGTAATCGCCATCTTGAAAGGATAATATAGAACATTAAATTGCCAAATTCTGATCCATCTTATTATGTTTGAACTTAGACCATTAAATTATAAAGTTTCCTTTTTTTCGATTATCACATTTATGTACAGAAGGTAGTCCTTTAAATTTAAAATAATGTATTTCAATAAAAATAAGTATTTTTATATGTTTTTTCACTACAAAAAAATCGCTATTTAGTGGCGGACATATCCGCCACTAATAGCTATTTTTCCGCCACTAAAGGAGTTAGTGGCGGAACAGAGCCGCGGCAATATATTCGCCGCTAAAATATCAGTGGCAAAAAATTTTCCGCCACAAAAATGTAGTGGCGGATTAGCCACGGAAAATTGTCTGCCACAACAATTCCGCCACTAAAATTTAAAATAGTAGTGGATTTGGGGGGGCGCCATTATTAGTTTCCGCCACTGAAATTCCGCCAATACATGTAATGCTATTTAGTGGCAGAATCCATCCGATCCACCACTAAACTTTTGTACAGATTTTGATTATATTTATTTTACTATTTATCCACCCTATTAAGATATTTTTTCAACAAATCAATACATTCATAGTAAAAAAAAGGGTTTTTGGCTTTAAAAACCAAAAACTTTCACCAAATTCCGGTTTTTCCCACGAACTATGAGATTGGTTTTTAAAACCACGAACTTTCACATCGTATGCCATTTCCCAACCCGACCCGAATAACACATTTCCGGTGCAGAAGTTGTCCAATGTGGACAGCCGCAGAAATGACATGGATGCCGGAAATATGACCCTTTAAACGACGACGTTTTACCCTCAATCAGGAATTAAAACACTTAAATTATGAAAATCGATCAAAATTCATCAAAATCTCCTAAACCCTAAACGAAGTCGTCAGATTTTGTTTATCTTCATTACGTCTTCGTGCGAATTCAGTCAGATTTTGGTCATCTTCATTTCGAATTCATTAGTTCCTCAGGTAGGCGAATCAATTTTGGGTGTTAGGGTTCCATCTTCATAATCGTCCGCACAAATCATTCTCAAATTTCAAACTTCATTGATTCTCTTGCGTGCAGGTTGAATTTGAAATGTCGAGTTCTTCACAAACCTCAAACTTCAACCACTTTTGGCCTGAAGGTGACTTTGTAATCTGTAACCATGGAGTTCGGGCTGAGATTGGGACGTCGAGGACTGATAATAATCCGGGAAGACGATTTTATCGTTGTCCGTCTTGGAAGGTATTTTGTACTCGTCCATTTAACCGTTTATAAGCAGCATGGAGTGAAAAATGATTTTTGTATCATTTTGTAGAGTGATGACTGTAAATTCTTTCAGTTGATTGAACCGACTTCTCCCCTGAGCCGGGAAATTCTCCTTAATAGGACGAGTAAAGAAAAGGCCGAGTTCGCAGAAAGATGGAGATGTGCACACTTGAAGGCGGTTTCTCTGGAAGAGGAACTAAATGCGAAGATTGCAGAGTTCAATGACAAGCTCGAAGAGTGTAATGCTAAGATTGAAGAGTGTGAAATGCTGAAATCGATGGTTGAAGATTTAGGAAGCACCACGCTAAAGTTGAAGCTGTTGATCTTCCTTTTATGTGTCGTAATTTTCTTCATTATGTAGTAACATTTTTGTTGTAATGTGTAGCTGTTGTAGTAATTTGGATGTTAAATTTGAACACTTTTGATGCCTTTTGGATGCTAAATTTGATGCCTTTTGATGCCTTTTGATGCCTCAAAGACACACGAGTAATATCAAAGAGTACTAATCAAAGACACTAGTTTCCTCCTCATCAACACAAGTTCGTTATAGCAAAACAAAGTGACAGATAAAGTGTTGGACAATATGCTAATAAAGTGTTGCCAAAACACATCCAATACTGAGTTATAGCAAAAAACCATCATGACAAATATAGTTTGATGGCAAAAAGGGTCAGGTAAACCGATCAACTACTTAAATCTTGCTTTCTTGTGTTGATAAGCCAGATTGTGCTTCACTTGAGTGTGCGCTTGCTTTTGGCCTTCCTCGTTTTGGGTGACCTGCTGCTTGTGCTGGCTTCGGGCGTGCTACTGCTGCTGGGCGTGCTGCTGCTGCTGGACCTGGGCGTGCTGCAGGTGCTGGGCGTGCTGCTAGACTTGGGCGTGCTGCAGGTGCTGGGCGTGCTGCTGCTGGGCGTGCTGCTGCTGGGCGTGCTGCTGCTGGGCGTGCTGCTGGACCTGCCTTCTTTATCTACCTTCATCAACTCAAGAACATAACTCCCTCAGGCTCATCCTTACCTAACCCATCACCATCTTCAGAATCATCCTCATCCCCCCATCATATTCTACCTCAGTTTCACCCACTCCATCATCAGCATGCTCTCCTCCTACACTGCCCTCAACTTCTTCAAAATGTGTTTCATTCACTCCATCATCAGCATGCTCTCCTCCTACATTGTCTACAACATGTGCTTCACCAAGCTCTCCACCAACAACATACACATCGAGTACACATATTCCTAAATCAAGGTATGACAACATCAACATGACATCATTGTCATCCTTTATGTCTATCTTTTTCATACTTTTTGGGACTGTAAATGCAACCCTACTCCATTCAGCATAACCCAACTGCTTAATCTCATCAATCAAGTCAAAACAACCAAATCTATCTGCATCAAAGTAGGATTTAAATGTTTCATCACCACCAATATATATCTGCATCCCTCCATCATTCACCATTTTCCCACCATGATGGAATTGTATAGTGAAATCATCCCTTCAAAGAGGTAAAATCACCACATTAAATGCAAAATCTGAAATATATTTTTCACAGCGTACAAGCTAAAACTCTATACGACTTAAATGCACAAAAAACCCCAGGCAATCCCAATGCACAAAAAAACCCTAAAGAAGCGATTTTTTTTTGTCTTGTTTTAAAAAGGAAACACTGTATAAAACCCTACACCAGTAAAAGAACCCGACAAACATAGAATAATTTCAATTCTTTAAACGAAATGGGGCCTGAGACATCCGACAAACACTGAATAATTCTAATTCTTTAAACGAAAGTGGGGTCATTGACGAAAAGGACCGCACCTGTGAGACATTGCCGACAATTGGGACCACACCAGTAAAAGAACCCGACCAACTTCCACCTTCTTCGATAATCCACGTTTAGCGCGGAAATCCACTACCTGTGCGCACACCTTCCTCGCGAATCGAAGAATCGAAGTTTTGGCGGACTGGAAATCCCCAAATATGCGAGAGATAAAGAAGAAGAATGAGTGAAACAAAAGCCCTAACTTTACGACTATGAAAACTTTTTTGTTTAAGTCTTTTTTGTTTAATTTATTTACTTAATTGAATTAAATTATCTTCTGTAATATTTATTTGTTTAAGTTAGTATTTTGCCAAATAGAATCCAAGTAGGATTAAATTGACACATAGACAAACCGGGTTTAGCCGTTGACCCGTCGGGGGAAATGGCATACGATGTGAAAGTTCGTGGTTTTAAAAACCAATCTCACAGTTCGTGGGAAAAACCTGAATTTGGTGAAAGTTTTTGGTTTTTAAAGCCAAAAACCCTAAAAAAAACAATAGATACACCAATACTCATATATTTCTCAAAACATCAACGTTTAATAATATTGAACATTAGTGCAAATTCTAAAACTTAGTTAATAACAAAATAACTGAGCATGTAGCTTCTCAGTATGCAAAATAGTGGTGGGATTGTTTTTGGCAAATTTATCGTCTACAATCTTGTTCCTTTCCTAGTCTCATGAACTTCGTCTCTTTCCTTTCCCAAATCTTGAATCAAAATTATCTGTTCATCTTTGAGCCTCCTCCTGAAGCCACACACATATACATTAGCATTAAAACTAGTGCTTTTCAATGGTATTAAAGGGTAATTAACCTAAACTTTCCAAATAACTCTAGAACTAACATCATTATGGATTCAAATCAAGTGGGGTTAAATCAAGTAATGCTTATTCAATAGTAAAATAATGCTAACATCGTCTTATACCTAACCATATTTTGAATTGAGTAATTAAGACATTGAATCAAACATATTGTGTCTCTTAATGTTATAATTCCTCTCACAATTAGTTCAGAAACTAGGCAATTATAACACAAACTGGCAACTGACCAAACTGGTTTACGCCAAAATAGTTCAAAAACTAGACAAACATAAATTTATGTATTTTAGCAGCAACCATACCCATGAGAAGATGTCGATGCTGGTAGTCTCGTGCTTTCCTTTCAGCCTTCGCTCGTTCCCTTATTCGTATGCACTGATGTGATCCTTGTGGCAAAGAGAGAGGTTCAAAATCACCTTCTTGATCACTTCGAAACCATCTTACTCTCTCATGCTCAGGGTGCTAAAGTCCAAAAAAAACAAACACACTCTTGCATAAGTAATTAACTAAAAATTTAACTATAGCATTAGCCAAACAATGCCTGTAATTGGTGTGACATCCTGCTCTCGTTCCAGTCACTATGAACCATCAAACGATCAAGAATAGATTAGCTAGCTCCCATATAAATAAATGAGCATCGGATAGGTCGCGTCCAACCGACTTATCTGCTCCAGCAACGCAGTAGTAAGGCCCCTAGATTGTTCACAGAAACATCAACCATGCTAATTCAGCAGCATTATATCAATGGTAAAGATCAGCATTATATCACTTTCAATCCACCATAGACTTGAAACATTGCAAGAACACAATGAATGTTTAGCATCTTTCCCTAATGTAGTTTCCATTATCACAAATTGGCTTACATTCATATCATATAGAGGTTGGTAAATCAATATTGCATAGTTTCTCACCAAACTGAGCTGGCCA